>NC_134502.1:16574059-16651854 GCF_040206685.1 Ascaphus truei
ATCTGGGCTTAAGAGAGAGATGGAAGGAGAGCGAGAGAGAGAGAGAAAGTTTGACAGATCAAAGATATAAATGAACCGAGAGAGAAAAAAGTGAAGCTATTGAGAGAATAGGAAGGGTGGAAGAGAAAGGTGGAGATAGAAAGACAGAGAGGAAGCTGACGTATTCAATAATATCATTCAGAGGTGACCATCAATAGTTGAATCTTCTTAGTTTTGTTTTTTCTCCCTCTCCCCATTAAATTGTCTTTCGTGTTCAGTTCTGGCCTATAGAGGATGATGAAGCACTTGGGAGCAAAGATACAAACCAGCAGGGCCCAGGTAGAGGACAGAATGGCAAAGACCTCCATAGCCACGGTGTACTTACCACGGGCACTGAGGGAGGCTGGGATATAGGACAGCCAGACACTTAGGAAGGCCAGCATGCTGAAGGTGATGAACTTGGCCTCGTTAAAGTTAGTAGGGAGCTGCCTGGCCAGGAAGGCAAAGATGAAGCTGATGCTGGCCAGGACGCTGAGATATCCCAGCATACACCAGAAGGCATTGGGAGAGCCCTCATTACACTCAACAATGATGATCCCTGGTTGAGTTTGTATGTTATGTTCTGGGAAAGGAGGGGAGCTTGACAACCATGTAAGACACAAGCACAGCTGAATGAAGACACTCAGTCCGATCACAATGTAGGACACATTTGTCCCTGTCCAATTCTTTAATCTGCTTCTCGGCTTCGTGGCCTTGAAAGCAATCACCACTATGACGGTTTTGGCAAGAACACAGGAGACACAGAGGGCAAAGACCATGCCAAATGCCACCTGGCGAAGAAGACATTTCTCAGGGTGGGGGTAACCTATGAAAGCCAAAGAGCAGAGGAAGCAGAGGGACAGGGACACCAGAAGAAGACAACTTAGAGGGTAGTTGTTTGCTCGGATAATGGGAGTGGCCCTGTAGTGGCTGAAAAGCCCCAAGACGCCAATTGGGATCGTAGAAGAAGTGACACTAGTGGCTACCAAAGCAGCACCCAGGGGCTCTTCATAGGAAAGAAATTCAATGGTCTTTGGGAGGCATCTGTCCTTTTGGACACTAGGCAACTGGTCCCACGGGCACCGAAGGCAGTCAATGGAGTCTGGAAGAGACCAAAACATATATCTTGTTTGTGCAACAGTTAAGGGAACATTTATATGGAACAAGCTGTACCCTACGTAACAAACATTGATCTAGCAGATGTTACAGGTTTTTAAACATTACTCTTTGTTTTCACCATTATGTGTAATACTTTGCTGTATCTTGTCCCTCTCTTCCCCACTCTTCTCTCTGTCCTCCATCGTGCCTTTTTCCTCTTTGCACTCTCTCCTCCTCTCTCTTTGCGCTCCCTGCCTTAATGTGTCTTCTCCTCCCTGTAAAAGCTGAACCTTTGTACGGAAATACCTATGCCTTTTATATTTATAGAATATAGGAGAAATTAGAGGAGGAGGTGTAGGGATGGTTAGGGGAGGAGTTATAGGAAGAAGTTAGATGTGAAGTGAATAGAGTTGTTATATTGAGAGGTTATAGGAGCAGTTAGAGGAGGAGTAATAGCGAGTGGTTACAAGAGATTTTGGGAAGGAGTTATAGGGATCAGTTTTAGGAGTAGATAGGGGAAGAGTAATAGAGACCAGTTAGAGGAATAGTTAGAGGAAGAGTTACAGTATATGAAGGGAATTATTGCCAATATAAAGATACCAAAATAATCACACACCAAAGAAAAGTAAACATTGACCAAACGTCTTTCAATTTGTGATGCAGTGGAATATTCCCAGAGACGGTTGGATGAGGTGTGAGTGTGGTGGTCTTTTGAATCTCACCAAGGGGGTGAGTAAATGAATTTAGAGAGGGTAATGGAATCATGTTACAAAGCTAGTAATATACTTCACTGAGATGAATTAAAGATTTGGACAGAAAGGAGATCCTAGAATGTCTAAGTACTATTTTATTAAAGCATATTCAATTATGGATGATGGAAAACAGGAAGTCCCCAGGTTGCCTCTTTGATGATGACTTTAGTTCTTCCCAGATTGTGCTGGATGGTGATACTTCCAAATAATTCCTATAGCGTCCCCTAACCTACAGTATGCAGCATACCACACACAACAAACTATGGTTAATTGGTGCAGGTGATCATACATGACCTAAAAACATGCAGTGATCCTGCTACAGAAGAGGGTAGAGTATGACCTGCCTTTAATGAAAGGGAGTTCCATTAGTAGCAATGAGTGAGAAAGGAATTAGGGAGTGAGAGTGATGGTTTAGGTTGGGGTCATAAATGGTTCCAGAAAACATTCTTGTGGTTATTGAGATATTGAGATGTTTCTGTTGAAACTGAATGATCAACACAAGAATTGTCAACTTGATGCTGCGTTGAAAACATGCATCACAGTTTGAAGTATCATTGGAAACCAAACTCATCCCTCACCTGTGTGGTTGGAGATCTCTCCTTGAGGACAGGGGACACACTGGAAGCAGCAGGCAGGCACCCCTCTTATAGCTGCCTTCCTGAAACCCGGGGAACAGCTCTGACTGCAGATGGAGAGAGGGACCTGGAGAGAGAGGGGGGACTGAGACACAAAGACTGACCTTATATTCACCAGTATATACAAAAATAGGATTCAATATACAGAGACTGAGCTATCTCTCACCTGTACAGTATATGCAGAGATAGAGAGAGAGAGGAGAGACTTAGTTATATATCACCTGTATATACAAAGATAGAGGAGAGACTGGGCTACCTGTCACCTGTATACAGTATACAGAGAGGGAAGAGACTGAACTAACTCTCACCTTTATATACAGAGAGAAGAGAGACTGAGCTATCTATCACCTGTGTATACATAGTGAAGAGAGACTGAGCTATCTATCACCTCTATATACAGAGAGAGGAGGGACTGAACTATCTATCCCCTGTATATACACACAGAGAGAGAGAAGACACTGAGCTATCTATCACCTTTATATACAGAGAGAGGAGAGGACCTGTCTCTCACCTGTAGAAATTACCCACCCCCCCACAATCCCCTCAGGTGGGGCATTGAATGAGTCTCATTACTATTTGGGTGGACTGTTATATGTACCTGAGTATTCCCTTTTGCCCACTGGATGGCAGTAGTGTTCGCCATGAATGTGTGCCCAGGCCTGGCACTAGCATCGTAACTCCCGACCTTTACATGCTGTATGGTTCCCTGTGAACTCATTTGCCAGTTGACGATGTCGTACAGAGCTGGGACGTCCCCGTTAGAGTCGAAATACATGTCTTTGTCTTCTTTAGTCCGGAAATTGACGGACTTCATAGAGTGCAGAACCTAAGAGAAAGTTCATAGGATCAGCGGAGACTCCCTGTGATGAGATAAAAGGGTGTCTTACAAATATGATTCCTATAAGTTAATAGTGTATCCGTAGTGCAGGATTCTCTGATGTAATATATGGGAATCATCTGTATAGTATTCATATAAAAGTTAGTAGAGTCAGTGTGAATGAGACAACTGCAGCCCTTGTTAACGTATTGGACCCACTGCTAGAAACACCCTCTTATCACATCAAAGGGAGTTCCCACTAATCTTAGCATCTTATAGGTATCTCATTTGAGAGATGCCCTCTTACCCCATAGAGAGAAATGTAGCTGATGTTACTAACATATAGTTACGCCCTGCATCTTGTCCCATTAGAGAGCAGCTGCTGACCCTATTAATATCTTAAAGGTAGTATTGAATGCTGCAAACAAGAGAAGATGGGTGAAGATACCTCCCATGGTTGTAAAACCAAATAATCAATGCATCTCCCACTTGATTTGGGGCAGCCCTTTTGCCTACGAGTTAGGACGTCCTGCAGAGCCCAGGAAAATGCATAAACCGCAATGTAGACATTGTAGGTCCCCCCCAGAACATTGAAACTGCTGAAGGTACTCCCAAAAGACTCCTGACCCGTGCAGTGTCTGGTGCCATTAGGCAACTGTGTCCCTGGTCTCTCCCATTTGCAGCCAAAGTTCTGCTCCCAAAACGCCATCATAAAGTTGTCATCTGGAGTCTTTATGGGGTTGCTGTCGTTGAGGAACTCTCTGAACCTGGGAATCGGCCCGCTGTGTATTGCAAAGCCAACAGTGCCTTGCAGGACACTCCAGAATTCTTCCTTGGATAACAGGCCTGAGGTTGACCATGATTCACTTGCCACCCAGCTCTTCCCCGTGACATTGCGCCTCAAGAGCTCTTCTACCACTGGGAGAAAAGTTAAATCACTGGAGAAGACAACCACAGCATTGGCATTTGACTCTGCGATGACCCTCGTGAGGTGGGGGGCATTGCGGTCGGTTCGGCTTATTAGTATGGACTCGACAAAGGCCACACATGCCCCAGCTCTCAGTATCTCCATCTTGGTGGCACGAATGGCCTCCTGCCCATAGTCATTGTCTGCAGCCAATAGCCCAACCCATGTCCAGTTGAAGTAGGACACAAGCTGTGCCAGCCCTCGGGACTGGAAGACGTCGCTGGGGACAGTCCTGAAAAAGGAAGGGAACTGTATACGGTCGCTCAGGAGGGAGCTGGTTGCGAAGTAGCTAATCTGAAAGGAGATGGAGAGGAGATGATGGGTAGAGTGTGGAACCGGCATCTATAGGCTGGCACAGGAATAAATAGCCTGGAACATCTGGGGCTTGAGTAATGTGGGAAAATGATGCACACCAAAAATCAAAAATAAATCTGAGATACTAATACTGGTGCTCGCTAACTCGATGAGGGAAGGCCACCTACAATCCAAGTACAGGATACACAAAAAAGGAAGAATAGAGTATCCACTGATTTTATAAATGCAATAATTTATTGAAGTCAAATAAAGTGTTCAACATTTTGGCTGTCACAGCAGCCTTTATCCAGGAGTGGCATGTATCTGGACCAAAAGGGTCCACTCTATATAGTCAGTGCAATAAAAAAACAGATTTAACTAAAAGTCCAGGTGCATCCCATAATCCATGTCAGGTGTCTTAAATCATCTCCTCATTGTTACCTGCATGAGCACACATGTTAACTATTTAATCACATGTGCATGTGGACTTTGGTATGTAGGTAAGACTAAGTGTATGCTCAAGACGAGATTTATAGTGCATAAAAGCAAAGTAGGACGTGGAGATGAACCTGGTTCAATTCCCAGAGTAGGCTCCTTGTGACCTTGGGCAAGTCACTTTATCTCTCTGTTCCTCAGGCACCAAAAACATAGATTGTAAGCTCCATGGAGGGACCTGTGACTGCAAAATGTCTTTGTAAAGCGCTACATAAAACTAGCAGCGCTAAACAAGAGCATGCTTATTATTATTATTATTACCATACAGTTGTTCGACATTGTAAGGCTTGCAGACACGTGGTTGCTTCTCCTAAAATGATGGGTGTTGAACACATTAATAAAACAATATCAGGTTTGAATCAGGATACCATACTACTACGCAGAGAGGCATTCTGGATCTACACTCTCAAGGCTGTTTCTCCAAAGGGGTCAAATGACAATCTACAATTAGGATGCTTCATGGATCATCGATAACATTAGTTTTCGGATTCCTGTCACAGATATAATATGATACTGCCACTGGTGCTCCTCTAGGTGACGTATTTACCCCTCAGGTACAGTATGTTTATCTTTTCTTCTCCTCACGGTGTTGAGAATACATTTGAAATACATTCGTTATATATTTTCATGGTTTCCATTAGAGGATTTAGATTTTATTTTTATTATCACATTTGGTGTATGAGTAGAAATTCTGATTCTCTGTGGAACTCTAACTTTGTGGGGCCGATTCTAGTACAGTAGCTTCGATAGCCAACTCATCGAGGATTTTGAGCAGTCCTCGCAAAATGTTCCTAGGTAGCTATTCGGAAAGCGTCGATGAGTTGGCCAAATCGTACAGGGAAGGCATTTTATCGCAATTTCTGGCTCCTGTGCCAAACACAACGCGCGGGAGCTGGCGAAAAGCTCCCACTCGCATTTTTTTCTGAAATCGCGCTATTCTAGTAGCTCCGATGAGGTTATCGGAGCTCTGGAATGGCGAGTTCATCAAAGATTCATCTCGCCAGCCCAATGGTGGCAAGAAGGAATCTGAGAAGAGGGCAGAAAAAAAGGAATTTCATCTGCATCGGATTGATGCCGGGGGTCTCCGGAGCTGATACCCAGAAATCCCAGCTCCGGAGACCTCCGGCATTATTCCAGTGCAATAAAAATACATTTACAGGCAGCTTCATTACCTTAGCGGCTAACCGCTAAGGCAAAGAAGGGCTTAACTACCAGTGCCCTGTTTATTGTGGGTAGTAGAGGTGGGTGAAGGTGTTATTTGGCCCACGGTGGGTGTTTAGACCTAGCGAGGGGGTTGCAGGAGGAGTTAACCCCTTCATTACCTTAGCGATTACTATCTGGCCTGGAACCTATAGGGTTTGCACATTTAATACACAGCCTGGCAGAGTGGATACAGAACCTGGCAACTCTAGGGCTGATACTGGGACATTCAAAGCCTGGCACCTCTAGGACTGATACAGGGGGATACAGAGCCTGGCACCTCTAGGACTGATACAGGGGAAACCGAGCCTTGCATCTCTGGGACTGATACAGGGGGATACAGAGCCTGGCACCTCTAGGGCTGATACTGGGACATTCAAAGCCTGGCACCTCTAGGACTGTTACAGGGGGATACAGAGCCTGTCACCTCTAGCACTGTTACAGGGGAAACCGAGCCTGTCACCTCTAGCACTGTTACAGGGGAAACCGAGCCTGTCACCTCTAGCACTGTTACAGGGGAAACCGAGCCTGTCACCTCTAGCACTGTTACAGGGGAAACCGAGCCTGTCACCTCTAGCACTGTTACAGGGGAAACCGAGCCTGTCACCTCTAGCACTGTTACAGGGGAAAACGAGCCTGTCACCTCTAGCACTGTTACAGGGGAAACCGAGCCTGTCACCTCTAGCACTGTTACAGGGGAAACCGAGCCTGTCACCTCTAGCACTGTTACAGGGGAAAACGAGCCTGTCACCTCTAGCACTGTTACAGGGGAAACCGAGCCTGGCATCTCTGGGACTGATACAGGGGGATACAGAGCCTGGTATCTCTGGGACTGATACAGGGGAAACCGAGCCTGGCATCTCTGGGACTGATACAGGGGGATACAGAGCCTGGTATCTCTGGGACTGATACAGGGGAAACCGAGCCTGGCATCTCTGGGACTGATACAGGGGGATACAGAGCCTGACATCTGTGGGACTGATACAGGGGGGATACAGAGCCTGGCATCTCTGGGACTGATACAGGGGAAACCGAGCCTGGCATCTCTGGGACTGATACAGGGGGATACAGAGCCTGGCACCTCTAGGACTGATACAGGGGGATACAGAACCTGGCACCTCTAGGGCTGATACAGGGGAAACCGAGCCTGGCATCTCTGGGACTGATACAGGGGGATACAGAGCCTGGCACCTCTAGGACTGATACAGGGGGATACAGAACCTGGCACCTCTAGGGCTGATACTGGGACATTCAAAGCCTGGCACCTCTAGCACTGTTACAGGGGAAACCGAGCCTGGCACCTCTAGGACTGATACAGGGGAAACCGAGCCTGGCACCTCTGGGACTGATACAGGGGGATACAGAGCCTGGCACATCTAAGGCTGGTCAAGGGGAAAAAGAGTCAATGTAACACAGCATAATAATAAATCTCATATACATTGTATACTTCCATAAAATGTAATTTAACCTGTAGGATTAGTACAGTATGCAGACATATACACAGACTGTATATACAATGTCGTTAGCCTCTTGGAGTAGTACATTATGCAGACACACGTACAGTAGACTATATATATATCATATAAACGTTAGGACTTATATACGACACATACAGTACTGTACATATGTCATGTAACCTCTAGGGCTAGTGCTAATACTGTATGTATTTACATATAACCTCCAGGACTAGTAGAGGACACAGACATAATGCAATCTCTAGGACTAGCCAGGCCTTTATGAGATTTCACTTTCTTGATCAGGGTTGGCCGATTATTGAGGTTGTTTCTCTGCAATCTTCGGACCTTACTGCTGACCTTACTATGGACCTTACTGCGCCGCCTGCTGCCTTCTACCTGCTGCCTGCTGCTTGCTGCCTGCCTGCTGCCTGCTATCTTGCCGCCTGCGGTCTGCCTGCCTGCTGTCTCCCTGCTGCCTGCCTGCTGCCTCCCTGCTGTCTGCCTGTCTGCTGTCTCCCTGCTGCCTCCCTGCTGCCTGTCTGCTGTCTCCCTGCTGCCTCCCTGCTGCCTGCCGCCTCCCTGCTACCTGCCTGGCTGCTGTCTCCCTGCTGCCTGCCTGCCTGCTGCCTCCCTGCAGCCTGCCTGCTGCCTGCTTGCTGCCTGCCTGTCTGCTGCCTGCCTGTCTGCTGTCTCCCTGCTGCCTGTCTGGTACCTGTCTGCTGCCTGCCTGCCTGCCTGCCTGCCTGCCTGTCTGCTGCCTCCCTGCTGCCTGCCTGTCTGCTGTCTCCCTGCTGCCTGCCTGGTACCTGTCTGCTGCCTGCCTGCCTGCTGCCTGCCTCCCTGCTGCCTCCCTGCTGCCTGCCTGTCTGCTGTCTCCCTGCTGCCTGCCTGTCTGCTGTCTCCCTGCTGCCTGCCTGGTACCTGCCTGCTGCCTGCTGCCTGCCTGTCTGCTGCCTGCCTGTCTGCTGTCTCCCTGCTGCCTGCCTGGTACCTGTCTGCTGCCTGCCTGCCTGCCTGTCTGCTGCCTCCCTGCTGCCTGCCTTTCTGCTGTCTCCCTGCTGCCTGCCTGTCTGCTGCCTGTCTGCTGTCTCCCTGCTGCCTGCCTGGTACCTGTCTGCTGTCTCCCTGCTGCCTGCCTGGTACCTGCCTGCTGCCTGCTGCCTGCTGCCTGCCTGTCTGCTGCCTGCTGCCTGCCTTTCTGCTGTCTCCCTGCTGCCTGCCGCCTGCCTGCCTGCTGCCTACTATCTTGCCGCTTGCTGCTTGCCTGCTATCTCCCTGCTGCCTGCTGTCTCCCTGCTGCCTGCCTGCTGTTTCCCTGCTGCCTGCTGTCTCCCTGCTGCCTGCCTGCTGCCTGCTGCCAGAAATAGTGCTGGTTATAGGGTATGTATTGCGTCAGGTCTCTCTCTTATGCGTGGCAGATGATAAGAGGGAAGCGATCTATGTCGTTCAGCTGTGTACTTGAATGGGGATTATACCAATGACAATGATGTCACCGTCCCGGTAATGACAATATTTTTCACTCCCAGGGACCCTGCATAGCCCCATCCCCTCTCCCTGTCCCATGTAGGGTACCAGGAGAAGGGCTAAGAGCAGGAAGAGGGCGAACCCGTGGTAGGCGGCGGGGTGACAAAGCCATGGCAGGGGCTACCCAGGAGTGGAAGGGATATCGAGAGAGGGAGGAAGCAATTTGGTGGGGAGAGGGATAGAAGGGGAGAATTGGAGAAATAGATAGGGAGGGGGAGAGAAAGAGACAGGGGGGGTAAGGAAGAGAGGGGGGGAATGGAGATTAATGAAGGGAGAGGTTGGGGGAGAGGGAGAGAGACACAGAGAGAGAGAGAGAGAGTGAGAGAGCGCACACGCGAGAGAGAGAGAGAGAGAGAGAGAGAGAGAGAGAGAGAGAGAGAGAGAGAGAGAAAATAGGGAAATGGACAAAAAAAAAGAGTGTAAAGAAAATGGCAAGAAATATTAAGTATTGTAATCAGTCCGGTGCTTCAGGGTTTAATGGGGTTACAGTGTGTCTTAAAGATACAATAAATTGTGTTTATTATTTATTTTATTTATTTATAAAATGTTTTACCAGGAAGGAATACATTGAGAGTTACCTCTCGTTTTCAAGTATGTCCTGGGCATAGTTAATATGACAAATAATACATGGTTACAAATACAGTTACATAAATGAACAGGATATACATTATATACAGTACAATACATTGCATGCACAGTTAGAGAAGATGTATATTATAGGCTTATGTAACAGATACAGACCAGATTAAAATGTGAGACAGCCTTAGTTTTGAAAGAACTTAAACTAGTGTTGGCTGTGAGAGTCTCCGGTGGGTTGTTCCAGTTTTGGGGAGCACGGTAAGAGAAGGAGGAGCGGCCGGATACTTTGTTGAGCCTTGGGACCATGAACAGTCTTTTGGAGTCAGATCTCAGATGATAAGTGCTGCATGTGGTAGGGGTGAGGAGCTTGTTCAGATAGGTGGGTAGCTTGCCCAGAAAGTATTTGAAGGCAAGACAGGAAAGGTGAACTTTGCGCCTAGACTCGAGTGATGGACAATCTAGTTCTTTGAGCATTTCGCAGTGATGTGTGTTGTAGTTGCATTGGAGAACGAAACGACAAATTGAATTGTAGAGGGTGTCAAGTTTGCCAAGGTGGGTTTGGGGTGCCGAGCCTTATACTATGTCTCCATAGTCGATAATTGTCATTAGCATCTGCTGTGCAATACGCTTTCTGAGCAGCAGGCTTAGGGAGGATTTGTTCCTGTAAAGTACACCTAGTTTGGCATAGGTTTTGGATGTCAGGGTATCAATGTGCATCCCGAATGTTAAGTGGGCGTCAAACCATATGCCCAGGTATTTTAAACTAGTAACAGGAGTTAGGGTGGTGTTAGCGTTGTTTCTGATCTAGAGCTCAGTCACTGGAAGCTTTAAAAATTTAGTCTTGGTCCCAAATACCATTGTTACAGTCTTGTCAGTGTTTAAAAACAGTTTGTTTTGGGAAATCCAGTTTTCGAGTCTCAAAAAGTCAGACTGGAGTGTTGAAGGTCAGAGAGGCTATGGCTGTGTGCATATAGGATTGTGTCATCTGCATACATATGTATTGAGGCTTCCTTACAAGCTGTGGGAAGATCATTGATGAACACTGAGAAGAGTAGGGGCCCCAGAACAGAGCCTTGCGGGACGCCACAGGTGATATCCAGGGGGTTGGATTTAGAGCCTGAGATGGGCACATGTAGGGATCTACCTGATAGGTAGGACTGAAACCAGTATAAAGCATGCTTCCCTATTCCAGTGCTCTGGAGTTTGTTTAGCAGGATAGCATGATCAACAGTATCCAAAGCCTTTGCAAAATCTAGGAATATTGCATCAGTGTGTTGACCCCGTTCCATTCCACACTGGATTTAATTGCAAACTTTATGACTGGTCACGATCCTTCCTGTGTCTGTGCTTATCTACAAAGAGTGCTTAATTGGTGGGGTGTCACTGACTAAAAGTACAAAATGTGTTGCATGGGACTGATAGAATCTACAGATAAGGGCATTTGTTTTGCCAGAGATGGGATTAAATTATGCCTCTCTTAAAATAAAATAAACTGTCTACTTTCAAAAGCATTCTCTGATGGGTTCTGCAAGGTCCAGGGGACGCGACTAAGAAGGTATTCCACACGAGTGAATTTAATAAAAGTGAGGATCTCTGGGGATGAACTCTATTCTAAAGAATAATATTTAGATATTTGTAATCATTGCAAGGAGACGGATGCAATAAGGCCAGACATATATCAGGAGAGATTTGGAAAACTGTACATGTAAACCAAAGACCTTTGAGGTTTGGAGAGCTCTGTACACATGAAGAAGTGGCACTCATAGCTCTCTTACCTGGGGGTATCTGTACAGTCCCAACATTTGGGCCATTAGGATGGAGCGTGTGGACCCAGAGTCTCCAATGATACCGGCTAGAGGTGGCACTTTGTGACACCGGAAATTGGGGATGCTTCCTTGTCCTCCAGACAATATCCAGAATATCCCCTCTGCTGCCCGTCTCGTGCCTGTACAGGTGTCAAATATGTGGAAACCCAGAGTGATGTTGGGGAGGAGATCAGGGTTTGAGTTAATCTCCTCTATAGCAAATATCATTGCTCGCATGTCCTGATAATTCTGGTATTTAAACCTAGAGTAAGAGAAAATGTCACTGACATTGTGTTAGTCACACACACACACACACACATACACACACACAAACACACACACACACACACACACACACACATACACACACACACACACACACACACATACACACACACAAACACACACACACACACACACACACACAATCAGTATGTCACTGTCCCACATGTACAAAGAGTGTCTCCTTAGCCTCAGTGTCCCGCACGCATATACATTGTCACCTCAGTCTGTCCGTGTCACACATACACATTTTCTCTCCTCTGATAATAACAAAGATAGCAAAATGCAATTAAAACTTACGTCTGACATTTAAGATTTCCAGGTTTGCTTGTGAAGAGGTTTTTGCTGTAGTTTATGCCCAGGTGAATAGAAAACGTTCCTCCTATAATAAAGTCTCCAGAACCGCTCAGATATTCATTAATGTTTACACTCGACAGATGGCAGCCTTGCCCTGACTCCCAGCACATACAAACTTCCACAGCTAATGTGTATAAAACCCACATTATAACCAGGAGCAATCTTCCCATTCTGTATAAACAGCAGATCTGTCTGTGTCTGTGATTCATCTCAGACTGAGGGAGACCCTCTCCCTGTGAGTTAGTCAGTGTCACACACACAGGAGAGGGGCTCCCTCAGTCTGTGAGTGTTACACACACACAGGAGAGGGGCTCCCTCAGTCTGTCAGTGTCACACACACAGGAGAGGGGCTCCCTCAGTCTGTCAGTGTCACACACACAGGAGAGGGGCTCCCTCAGTCTGTCTGTGTCACACACAGTGGGAGAGGGTGTCCTTCAGTCTGTCAGTATCACACATACAGAAGAGGGGCTCTCTCAGTCTATCACCTTCACAAACCCAGTGTCCCCTCAGTCTGTCAGTATCACACACACAGGGAGAGGGGCTCTGTCAGTCTGTCAGTATCACACACATACACACACACACAAAGGGAGAGGGGCTGCCTCAGTCTGTCAGTGTTACACACACAGGGAGAGGGCTCCCTCAGTCTATCAGTGTCACACAGACAGGAGATGGACTCTCTGAGCCAGGTTTTATAAGTTGTATAGATGTCCTGGGAATGCAGATATTAATTACACCATCTCTCATTAATTATCTTATCAAGGAAATGACAGCCCCCTGGGAATCAGGGCTAATTCCAAATATACATCTCTTTATTTTCATTCTCAACCATTCCCACGAGGGACAAATGACAGCAGTCTCAGTATGATGGCCCTAGCAATGAGAGGAATCCATATATTTTGTCATACTTTTGCAATGAGCAATTTGGAGAACAATTATATGTACAGATGTAACCCTTCTACTTTTATCTCTCAGACTTACAGCTATCGCTGAGGCTGGGGCATGAGTCCCTCTTACTTACTGGGTCACGCGCGGCCTACAGTCAGACAGCAGGAATAATACAAACACAGTGGGCCTTATTCAGTAAAGGTTGATAAAAATTATCTCCATGGCATTTAAAGCGCCGTTTTTTTTTAGCGTTTCTATCACTGTATTCAGCAAGCCTTCATTACCGTTCATTGCGAAATTCCCAAAACGAGCGACTTGCTGCCAGCGATAGCATTGACCGTGTGAAAAGGCCTGACCCGGTGATACATTTCTGCTGCAGAGAGAGCGCTGCTCTGAGAGAGCCGCCTCTGCCAGCGAAAATCTCGCCCGCAAATTATGTTTTTTAATATACATTTCTGTCACAGTGTAGATGTGCAGGGGGTCTTCGGAGCTGAACCGCGTTGGTTTTATGTCCGGGGGTCCCCTGGATGCCGCTAAGGTAATGAAGTTGCTGTAAATGCATTTTTCCTGCATCGGATGTATGCCGGGGGTCTCCGGTGCTGGTTTTAATGGGTATCAGCTCCGGAGACCCCCGGCATCAATCCTATGCAGGAAAAAGGCAAAAAAAAAATCTAAGTCCCCACTTATTGCCACTCATCGCTGCATCTCCCCACCAATCTGCCAAATTTTTGTGGCGTATTGTTTTGGGGATAAAATCGCCATTTTAGGGCCGTGATAGGCGGCGATAGGTGAATCGCGGGTACTAGAATCTCGCATGTTTATGATCATTCTGAAAATTGTCGATAAGTGGCTGATCGCCGCTAAATCGGCGATTTGATTTTGGTCATAAGATTTTTCGGCGATACAGCCCGTTGTCGCCCACTTATCGAGGCTTACTGAATATGAGTAGCCGTTTTGGCCGATAAGTGGTCGATAAGTGCCTTATTGACGCTTACTGAATAGGCCCCAGTATGTGTAATTCACTTAATATACTATACACTTATTAAACTCAGTGTCAGGAATCCACTCCTGGCTTTGGCTGGAGCCCTTCCATCCGGAGCTTTGCAGGTTTCAGACAATCTATTCCCTGCCTCTGCAATTACCTGCCTCCTGCTGCCTCCTGTGCAGCTCTGGCCTAATTGGCCTCCTGTGCTATTTAGTGCCTGCCCCGCCCTCAGGAAGGGGCTGGACATAGATTTTGCAATCCAACTTGCAAGTAACTGTGCATGTCACAGACTCCGTGTTTGGCCTGCTGGGCTCCTTGTACCTCGTATCCTGCTTCCAGTCCCCGGCATCCCAAGGCCTTCTTGCATAGCAGCCCCGCTGCTTTCCTTGTTCTTGGCAGACTTCGCCTTCGCCGCGCTGTAGCGGCTACGCTGGTATCCCCAGCGTTTCCTGTGGTGTGTCTGCCTCAGTTCCTGTCGCATCCCAAGGCCATCTTTCATAGCAGCCCCGGCGCTGCTTTCCTTGTTTCTGGCAGCCTTCGCCTTCGCCGCGCTGTAGCGGCTACGCTGGTTTCCCCAGCGTTTCATATCTTCTCGTGCCTACCTCAGTTTCTGTCTCTTTGTCTCTTTAGTGATCCCCTTGCGTACCGAACCGGCCTGGCTCTGGATCCACTCTCGTCTCCTGCCTTGTATCCTGACCTCCTGGACTTCTCGACCCTTTCACCTCGGTTTGCGGATTCCTACCTACCTCCCGGCTCTGGACCCCAGGCTCTCCGTACCACCTATCTTCTGGAATCTCCCTTCTCGTCTGGCGAGTATCTTACTTTATCTTATACTCCCAGACGGTTCCAGACGCCTATTTTCCACTTTTCAGGTGTGTCCCCGTAGCTGTGGGTGCAGTTTGTTACCCATCTCACCTCAGTTTCGGGGTCCCTCCTTGTTTGTGGCAAGCACGTACTGTCGCGGCCGAGTTTATTCTAACCTTTACCCGGTCTCGGCCACGACAGATACCGGGCGCGCGTCGAGGTGTCCCGTGCGCGCACCGGAGCCTCGGAGGATCGGTCCTCCGATCAGGGCTTCCCCCTCCCCTCTCCGCCAGGTCCCCCGGAGCCCCCCACCGCCATCCCCCACATCGCGGGACACCAGGGTTCCATCGGGGAGCCCTGGGCACGCGCGCCATGCACGCACGCTCCCGATGAAGCGTGACCGTGCATCGATGACGCACGGCACGCGGAGGGAAAAAACGAGCAAGCCGGGAAACCTCCCGGCTTGCGGCTCGAGCCAAGTGCAAATAAAGTGTGCCGCCTCTGTACGTTACACTCAGGCGTCTTGTGATCCTCAGCAGAGGACACGTCAGACAGAGTGAGAGGAGCCCTGCAGACAGTCCCTGGGCTACAGAAACCACGGAAGTGCTTTTATTCAGTGCCCTTGATGCACTGACTTGGTGTAAGTGCATTTTAATCTATTTTCGCTCAGTAAAGTTTGATATACTACACCATGAGGTGTGCGCTTCTCTCTTGTTTTTATCTTTTGTATTTGTAACCATGTAATATTTGTCATCTTAACTCTATGCCCAGGACATACTTGAAAACGAGAGGTAACTCTCAATGTATCACTTCCTGGTAAAACATTGGTTAAATACATAAATAAAATAAATTATGGGTATCAGTGACGGTGACAATCTGCAGTCACTGTGTCTATATAGCAGGGTATATTGATTGATTGATTTTATATATATTTTTTTTTTATTGTATTTCTTTTTGTGTTTTGTTTTTTGTCTTTTCTTCATGGATATACTAATTACTTTTAGCTATACAACATTTTGTTCATATAGTATTCAGTTAATATTTTTGCATATATGTATTAGTATTTTTCCATTCATCATTTAAGAATGATACATGTCAGATCTACTCTCCTCAAGCCAGTATTTAACATCTAATACCAGTACCATCTAATTGTAATTGTGCATTCAGTTGATTTGGGGTATTTACACTTATACATTTTCTGTGGTCTCTATTTAAGAGAATGTACAGCATATGACAGTCTAAGATATTGTGTATAGTGGTTTTATATCTATTTTATATTTGTATTGTCATCAGGATTACATCCATCTCTGTAGTAGTATAGTGGGTGTTTGTTTATTCAGACTATGCAGTTATGCTGATTGTATACACAGGATTTGCCAATTACTTTCAATCTAGCCAATTGGACTCGTGGGTATATATATGTCCAATAGACCCAGACCCCATCCCCTGAAGAAGTCAGTTTAGCTGATGAAACGTGTAGGGCAAGGTGTGCAGTGGATCCTCTAACGCTTCTTGCAAACCTGCTCGTTATCCCAACCCGTTTGGTATCTACATCTACCGTGTGACGTCATCCGCTGTCCCGCCGCATCCATCGTCCCCGGAGGGAACCAAAGATCAACTGTTGGTGTGTGCCCGGGGAGAGGAGTTTGCGGAGAGCCTGATATCGTGAGTTCCTGCTGGCGGTGAACAACGAGGGCAATATTGGACACAGTGGAGTCACGGAGCAGTACAGCGGAAAAGCGGCGGTTGCTGATCCTCTGGAGCATGAGTATTATCTCATAAAATGCTTTTATATATTCTATGTTTGTGAGTTCATTTTATGAACCTTTTTTTGGGAATTAAATTTATTTTTTGCACAGTAATGCACTAGGATTCGGCGCTTTTTTTTCCTTCTTTTTTCTATGCAGGTGGAGAGGGAGGTCGTTGTACCCTCGTTAAGAAGCTGCCTGTTTCCTGATAGTGCTTTGTTTTATTCCCCTTCATTGGACATTGTTTTTGGACTCCGAAGGACTATTTGCATTGTGCATTTACAGGAGGTTCCACAGCACTACATATGTATTTATCCATGTATTATTGATTAGATATCATTAATTATGTAGTTATAGTTTATATACATTTTTATTTTGAATACGGTATTTATCATTTATATATTTTATATTTTCTAAATATTTTTTAATATATTGTTTCCTTTATTCTCTGACATTTTTACACAAGCGCAGATCTTTATTGTATATATATATATATATATATATTAATATATGAACTACTTCGGGTTTTTAAAGTTTATTTTTTTTCTAGTAAAAAAAAAAAAAAAAAACCAGCATTATGATTGGCTGCTATTCCCTCTTCTTTGATTGGCTAAGGAAAGCTACCATCTCATTGGTGCTCAATGACCCACGTGATGCCGTCGCTAGGAGTAAACTCAATTTCCCCTGCCGCCCTGAAAAGCTGTCGTGCAGAGCAGGAGGAAATTGCACGTCACGGCAGCAACTGGGACCGGAGGTACTGGGGTGCGGAGTTACATCGCACAGCGCACGCCGAGACGTGCGCTGTAGTAATTACTGGGACCGCAGCCTAACCCTTAACTCAGTGCGGTGTCAAATGAGCCGTGATGTCATTTGGCAGCATGATGCCATGGAGACGTGGCAGAATCAAGGTATGTTGAGCTGCAGAGACCACACGCGATCCCCTGGCATTTAATTTAAATGCCTTTTGGGAAGAGCGCGGGGCCTCTGCAACCACCACGCCCCCCCCCCCCCCCCCACCCCGGAAAAAACATGCCCCCCCCCCCCCAGTTTGCGCCCATCTGAATTATATAACCTTATTCCTGGTTAACCCTTAGTCAGCAGCAGCCACTCTACTCAGTATGCGCTAGGCTCACGCAATACTGCTGGTCTAAGCTAATAGATCTTATCCACAACCCTTAGCCCCTCAGTCCTCTCACTAGATACAGGCATCTTGTTTTGCTGACTTTAGATTTAGTTTATGTGCAGTTTTTTATGTGTCTATTAAAGTTCATTTTTAGGTTCAATACCACACACAATCACTCCAATTCATTGTACATTCTAGTTTATTTGTAACTCTGAGTGTGCAACATTAATAGGGGTCAGTTTCACGTAGCTATAAAGTGACCTAATGACAGTGATGTGTTTAGTGGGTTAAAGCTGCAGTTCAAACAATATCCTACATGTGTTTTTTTTTTAATAATCAGTTCTGTACTATAAGAAAAAAATTGTAACATTTAAAAAAAAAAAAAATTTAAATTTTTTTTTATGTATTAAATGTGACAAGCATTTTTTGTTTCAAAGGCCATTTACAAAGTCATATCCCCATCCTCTTATGAGACAGGCTCTGGTACACCCTTGTTTGAGCCCTGGCCTCTCTCTAGCAGTGAACCAATTGTATCATTGCAGATTATTGGAGATAAAGAAAACGCTGACGTATTAAACAAATTCTTTGCCTCTGTTTACCAAGGAAGAATCAAGTTCAATAGTAGTGCCGCAGGAGGAAGCCACAACCTCCATGTTAATGAACAATTGGTTAACTGAGGAAGAAGTTCATAAGCGACGTGAAAAAATTAAAGTAAATAAGGCACCTGGCCCTGATGGCATACATCCAAAAGTTCTCAAGAAGTTAAGCTCAGTAATAGCCAAACCATTATATTTAATATTCAAGGACTCCATTTCCACAGGCTCAGTACCACAAGATTGGCGTAAAGCAGATGTGATGCCTATATTTAAAAAGGGAGCTAGATCACAACCGGGGAATTACAGACCTGTAAGCCTGACTTCAATAGTGGGGAAACTTCTTGAAGGTTTATTACGGGATAATATTCAGGAATACCTAATGGAAAATAAAATTATTAGTAATAGTCAGCATGGATTTATGAAGAATAAATCATGCCAAACTAACCTTATTTGTTTCTTTGAGGAGGTAAGTAGGAATTTAGACCAGGGTAATGCAGTTGATGTGGTCTACTTAGATTTTGCAAAGGCTTTTGATACGGATTCACACAAGAGGTTGGTGTACAAAATAAAGAAAATTGGACTCAGTCATAATATATGCATCTGGATTGAAAACTGGTTAAAGGACAGGCAACAGAGGGTTGTCATAAATGTAACTTTTCAGGTTGGGCTAAAGTCGTGAGTGGAGTACCTCAGGGATCGGTACTGGGACCCCTGCTTTTTAACTTGTTTATTAATTACCTTGAGGTTGGCATCGAGAGCAAAGTCTCCATCTTTGCTGATGATACTAAATTGTGTAAGGTAATAGAATCAGAGCAGGATGTAATTTCTCTTCAGAAGGACTTGGAGAGACTGGAGACATGGGCAGGTAAATGGCAGATGAGGTTTAATACAGATAAATGTAAGGTTATGCATTTAGGATGCAAGAATAAAAAGGCGACTTACAAATTAAATGGGGATAAACTGGGGGAATCCTTGATGGAGAAGGATTTAGGAGTGCTTGTAGACAGCAGGCTTAGCAATAGTGCCCAAAGTCATGCAGTAGCTGCAAAGGCAAACAAGATCTTATCTTGCATCAAACGGGCAATGGATGGAAGGGAAGTAAACATAATTATGCCCCTTTACAAAGCATTAGTAAGACCTCACCTTGAATATGCAGTACAATTTTGGGCATCAATCCTAAGAAAAGACATTATGGAACTAGAGAGAGTGCAGAGAAGAGCCACCAAATTAATAAAGGGGATGGACAATCTAACTTATGAGGAGAGGCTAGCTAAATTAGATGTATTTACATTAGAAAAGAGGTGTCTAAGAGGGGATATGATAACTATATATAAATATATTCGGGGACAATACAAGGAGCTTTCAAAAGAACTATTCATCCCACGGCCAGTACAAAGGACTCGGGGCCATCCCTTAAGGTTGGAGGAAAGGAAATTTCACCAGCAACAAAGGAAAGGGTTCTTTACAGTAAGGGCAGTTACAATGTGGAATTCATTACCCATGGAGACTGTGATGGCAGATACAATAGATTTGTTCAAAAAAAGGTTGGACATCTTTTTAGATAGGAAAGATATACAGGGATATACCAAATAAGTATACATGGGAAGGATGTTGATCCAGTGATTAATCCGATTGCCAATTCTTGGAGTCAGGAAGGAATTTATTTTTCCCCTTATGAGACATCATTGGATTACATGACTCTGGGGGTTTTTGTTTGCCTTCCTCTGGATCAATAAGTAAGTATAGATAAAGGATAAAGTATCTGTTATCTAAATTTAGCATAGGTTGAAATTGATGGACGTACGTCTTTTTTCATCCTTATCTACTATATGTAACTATGTATCCAGTGCCTGCCTGGTCATATGATCTTCCACACAGAACTTTGCATCTTGGGTACACTTCTGCAGCAATGACGGTGATTTTTTGAACCCCCGAGCCACGTCTTTGCCGATCGATCACAGGAGAACTGATTGATCAGCAACTTAGCCAACTCACTTGTCAGTGTGCAGATTGTATTGATGCACATACAGTATTGAAGGGAAAACTTTTTTTTTTTTTGAAACGGCAACTTGAACTGCTGCTTTAAAGGGTCAGTCCCACATAGGAGCAAAGTGGCTTAGGGGCCTATTCTTGTAGGTTTGAGAACTAACTCATCAAGTTTTTTGAGCAGTTCTCGCACAATTTGGCAAGGTAGCTATTCAGAAAGCTTTAATAACCTTGCCAAATCACACGGGGAGTGCATTGTGCTGAGCATTCTTGCTCCTGACTAAACTCACCGAGTGGGAGCGGCCAAAAACCAAAATAGCGCCATTTTGATAAAATTACTGTATTATAGTAGCTCCTATGAGATAATCGGAGCTCTGAAATAGCCAGTTTATCACTCATCTCATCTCGCCACCCAAGGTTGGTGGGAGGGGATCTGAGAGCAGGACTTTGAAAAAAAATGCATCTTTTCTGCATTGGATTGAAGCAGGGAGTCTCCGGAGGTGATATGCATTAATACCAGCTTCAGAGAACCCCGGCTTCAATCCAATCCTATATCCAATCCTATAAAAAGACATTTACAGGCAGCTTCATTACCTTAGCGGCTAACTTAAATAGGGTCCTGTAAGAGACGTGTGCAAAGGTACATATAATGGAGACCAATTTTGGTGCAATTATATCTTGGCTTTATTGAGCCTGTTCCTTTATCCAGGCAAACCATTAGAAACAAAACACAATAACAAACCCCTATCCCTTTGTAAGGGCTAACTTACTATCCCAGACCCTATCTGCAGGACTGGAGGGATATTCCCATTACCAGCCTTTCACCCCAAAGTCTCAGGAGGCACCTTAAGCAGGTGGACTTCCATGTCAGTCTCTGGTAGGTTCCTGAGACCTCTGTGTCCAGGAAATATGGGTGTCTTGATCTCAGCACAGCCTTTGTGCTCAAGACAATATCTGTGTGCAGGCTTCTCTGCTCTTCGTCTGTCAGCCCAAATGTGAGCTAAGGAAAAATCTCTAATCCTGTGTCTCACATGAAACTTTTTACAGAGCTTTCATTAGTCCAGGTGGAGACTAGTTAATTGAGTGGCTGCAATTAACTATCTCTCTGCTGGATTGTCAGAGCTCTGAGGCTGCTTTATTTAAACAGGGATAAGTCCCTGTTACAGCCCCCCAATGACAGTGATGTGTTATTGGGTTAAAGGGTCAGTCCCATGTAGGAGCAAAGTGACCTAATTACAGGGACATATTTAATAGGTTAAAGGGTCAGTCCCACATAAGAGCAAAGTGACCTATTGACAGGGACATATTTTATAGCAGGGATGTGTTTAGTGAGTTACAGGGTCTTTATGTTGATGTGTTTCATTAGTAGCATCTCTTGGCGTGCACCATCCTCTGGGAATTTGAATAAACTCATTACCACACACCATCTCTGAGTCCTGAACAGACTTCCCTCTCCTTTCTTGTTCGTCTATATGGTACTGACCCTTTAACCCATTAAGGCCCAGATCTGCAGATGACCATTGTTGAAGTGACGAGGCACAAACCTAAGTTAATACCTCATTAAGTGCAAATGTGTATCTTCAAAGCTGCATAACACAGTGCTAAGTGGTCGCATATAATTAGCTTTGTGCATATTCGTTAACCTCCATTACTGATTATGATAACGGGTGGGTATTAGAGCCACGGTAACAGAAATCTGTGTATCTGGGCTTAAGAGAGAGAGGGAAGGAGAGCGAGAGAGAGCAAGTCTGACAGATCAAAGATACAGTATAAAGGAAAAGAGAGAAAAAAGTAACGGTATGGGGTGGATAAGGGTGGAAGAGAAAGGTGGAGACAGAAAGACAAAGAGAGAGCTCATGTATTCAATATAATCATTCAGAAGTGACCACCAGTGGTTGAATCTTCTTTGTTTCTATTTTTTCCCTCTCCCCATTAAATTGTCTCTCGTGTTCAGTTCTGGCCTAAAGAGGACGATGATGCACTTGGGAACAAAGATACAGACCAGCAGGGCCCAGGTGGAAGACAGAATGGCGAAGATCTCCATGGCCACGGTGTACTTACCACGGGCACTGAGGGAGGCCGGGATATAGGACAGCCAGACGCTTAGGAAGGCCAGCATGCTGAAGGTGATGAACTTGGCCTCATTAAAGCTGTCAGGGAGCTGCCTGGCCAGGAAGGCAAGGATGAAGCTGATAGTGGCCAAGAGGCTGAGATATCCCAGCATGCACCAGAAGGCAGGGGGTGAGCCCTCATTACACTCAACAATAATGATCCCTGGTTGAGTTTGCATGTTGTGTTCTGGGAAGGGAGGGGAGTTTAACAGCCAGATGAGGCACACACAGAACTGAATAAGGACACTCAGTACAATGACAAAGAAGGACACATTTGTTCCTGTCCACTTCCTTAGGCTGCTGCCTGGCCTCGTGGCCTTGAAAGCAATGACAACGGTGATGGTTTTGGCAAGGACACATGAGACACAGAGGGCAAAGACCATGCCGAATGCCACCTGACGAAAAAGACATTTCTCAGGTTGGGGGTAACCTATGAAAGCCAAAGAGCAGAGGAAGCAGAGGGACAGGGACACCAGAAGAAGACAACTTAGGGAGTAGTTGTTGGCTCGGATAATTGGAGTGGACTTGTAGTGGCTGAAGAGCCCCAAGAGGGCAACTGGGATCATGGAAGAAATTACACTAGTGGCTACCAAAGCTGCACCTAGAGGCTCTTCATAGGAAAGAAACTCAATGGTCTTTGGGATGCATCTATCCTGTTGGACACTGGGCAACTGGTCCCACGGGCAACGAAGGCAGTCAATGGAGTCTGAAAGAGAACAAAACATATATATTGGTTGTGGAGCAGTTAAGGGAAGAGTTATATGGAACTAGCTGTACCCTACGTAACATACTTCGATCTAGCAGATCTTAAAGTTTTTTTAAGCATTACTCTTTGTTTTCACCGCTCCTGGTTATGCCTTTCTTTCTCTTGTCCCCCTCTTCTTCACCTTATTCTGCCTCCATCATGCCCTGTTCCTCTTTGCACTGTCTCCTCCCGTCTCTTTGCACTCACTGCCTTTGTATCTCCTTTTCTCTCTGTGCACACTACACTCCCTCCTGTCCTACTCATCTCATCTGTCTCTTCCTCTCCTTGTTGTCTCTCTTTCTGCCCCTCTCCTTGCTTTCTCTCTCTCTGTCAGCTCTCCCATTCTTGCTGTCTTTCTCTGTCTCCTCCCCTCCTTGCTCCTCTACAGGAAGAGGCATTCCAGTTGTTGCTTCACAAACCCAGTAACAGCTGAAAGTTTGTATGGCAAAATACCTATGCCTTTTATATTTATAGATTATAGGAGTAATTAGAGGAGGAGTTGTAGGGAATGGTTATAGGAATAGTTAGGGGAGGAGTTTTAGGAAGCAGTTAGATGAGAAGTGAATGGGGCTGTTATAGTGAGAGATTATAGGAGCAGTTAGAGGGGGAGTTATAGTGAACGGTTATAGTAGAAGTTGGGAAGGAGTTAAAGGGAGCGGTTTTAGGCGTGCAGTAGTTAGGGGAAGAGTTATAGAGTGCAGTTCTAGAAACAGTTAGGGAAAGAGTTTCAGTATATGGAGGGAATTATTGGCAATATAAAGATACCAAAACAATCACACACCAAAGAAAAGTAAACATTGACCAATCAATTTTTGAAGCAGTTAAATACTCCCGGAGAAGGTTAGAAGAGGTTTGAGCGCGGTGGTCTTTTGTATCTTCCGGAGGGGATGCGTGCATTTAGAGAGGGTCATGGAATTATGTTATAAACCTAGGAATATAGTTCACTGAGGTGACTTAAATATTTGGACAGAAAGGAGATCGCAGAAGGTTTAAGTACTATTTTATTAAAAGTATATTCAATTTTGGAGGGTGGAAAACAGGAAGTCCCCAGGTTGCCTCTTTGATGATGACCTTAGTTCTTCCCAGAACGTGCTGGATGGAGTTACTTCCAAATAATTCCTATAGCGCCCCCTAACCTACAGTATGCCGCATACCACACACAACAAACTCTCTGCTTAATAGGTGCAGCTGGTCTTACAGGACCTAAAACCATGTGCTGTGCCCGCTAAAGAAGAGGGTAGAGTATGAGCTAGAACAATGAAAGTAGCGCTAACCATTAAATTACAAACTAATTAGGAGTGAAAAGGTTAATGCGTGATGGGGGAAACTCATACAAGTGAAACACACCAATTTGTCACGAGGTAGTAAAATGTCCCAAATGGGATAACACTTATGTCCGGCAGCCAGAGTCCAAAAGAGGAATTTCCACGAACCCTCCAAACAGCTGCAGGAAAAAAAGGAAAATGTCTTCCGGCGCCCAAGCAAGATTTCCAAGCATAGGAGAAATACAAGGAAAAAAACACAGAGAAAACAGTGTATTGATAAACCAATTTATGTAGTTGACTAAATAGTCAGACCATTGCGATCTCTGTCACTATAGTTGTTGCTCAGATAGAGGTTAATAATGTCAGTGCAGCCTCAAATTGAGGCATAGATTATGGATAGCACACACCTGATGTGATAACTCAGGCTGAGTCCCCGCTGGCGCTGAGCACGCTCATGCTTGGAGAGCGCACCAAGTATGAGCGCCGGGTGTCCTACTTGTACACGCGTGCGGGGATGGGGGTGGGGGCATTGTGGATAGTTGAGCGCGCGGACAAGGATAGTTTTTTTGTTTACTTAAGCACCGAGCGTGGGTGAGCTTGTGTGTCCGCGCACAAGCACGCGCGCACAGGTTGAGCGGGGACTTACATATAGCTATATACTATATGTAAGTTACCGCCGCAAACTCCGCTCACTCAGCGCGCTCAGCGCTAGTGGGGATGCAGCCTTATAGGGAACTTCCTCAGATGTTTATCCACATGGCAGCAGATGGAAATAGTTACATAGTTAAATAGTAGATGAGGTTGAAAAAAGACGTACGTCCATCAAGTTCAACCTACAGTGTATGCAAAATTTAGACAACAGATACTTTATCCTATATCTATACTTACTTATTGATCCAGAGGAAGGCAAACAATAAACCGCAGAGTCCTATCATCCAATGATATCTCGTAAGGGGAAAAATAAATTCCTTCCCGACTCCAAGAATTAGCAATCGTATTAATCCCTGGATAAACAGTCTTCCCATGTATAGTTATTTGGTATATCCCTGTATACCTTTCCTTTCTAAAAAGATGTCCAACCTTTTTTTGAACAAATCTATTGTATCTGCCATCACAGTCTCCATGGGTAATGAATTCCACACTGTAACTACCTTTACTGTAAAGAACCCTTTCCTTTGCTGCAGGTGAAATCTCCTTTCCTCCAACCTAAAGAGATGCCCCCGAGTCCTTTGTACGCTATCCCAGTGTGGAAGGATACAACCTGTCAGATGACAGCAATGCTTTGGTGATGTGAAACACCCTGTCCCTGTTACAAAGGAATCCAGGAAGATACAGACTCTTTATGCTGGAAAGCTTTATTCAAAAGGTGCAAAAATACTAGGCGTTTGTGAGTGTTCATTTGTTTTTATACCAGCCCATGTTTATTAAATGTTATTACGCCATGTCACCCCTCTTTAATTTATAAGGCTAACCCGAGGAATATTTAAGAAAATCCTCAAATTCCAATTTGGTAACAAAACTATGCAGCCTAATTTCCATCTGCTGCCATGTGGATAAACACCTGAGGAAGTTCCCTATACGTTATCACATCAGCTATGTGCTATTCATAATCTATGCCTCAATTTGAGACTGCACTGACATTATTAGTCTATATCTGAGTACACAAATAGACAGACAGAGCCCCTAATGATAGCACTCTATTCCGATGTGATATGGTGATTCTTTAAAATAACTTTATTAATTGACAATGACGTTAAAATATTGGGGTCTAAAACAATGATTAAATATACCAAGTGTTACTGTCTCTAATGGATAAGTGTGTCCAGAAGAGTGTACATTATTGGGTTAATGTCCAGAGTTTGGATAGTTCACTGGCCCTAGTATTCCTCGTATAGAGTGAACAGACTAGAGTACTTGTTAATTGTCAGCAGTTTGGGCCACACATGTAGTGCCCCAGTATTGAAATACTAGTTAGTGCTCTTTAGTGTGGGACCTATGCTATGCTGCTACGATATTGCAGCTGAAAGCATATTAAAGATGTTGTATAAAACAGATCTTGGTCAAAGTGCACCTATTGATGTATTACTGTCACCTCCCTGTACAATTGGTGGTATATTAGGATGGGTGTGTGGTGCTTAGTACATATACATCCCAAGTGTGTTGTGCCTGGGGTGTACTGAATACTAGTATTATAGGATATTATACTGGTTTGTATAGTGGCACTGCTGTAACTCTGATCTAGATAGATACCAAGTTAATAGCTGTGTACTGTTCCTTTTGGGGTATGTATATCGGTCAGTTGACAGACCTGTCCCCATTTGGTGCAGTGCTCTTCATGTGTGGTAGTATTCTGGCACTCCAGAGGTTAATTGATGGTTAGGTTGCCGTTTTCCTTTATGTATATTATCCAGCCTTGAAAAAGCACTCGCGAAACGCGCGCGTCGGCAAGCACGTGACCACGTGCTCGCGGAGGAGCCCGAGTTCACATACACTGACTCAGTGTGACTGAGAGAGTCAGCGTGGCTCCACCAGTGCACAGTACAGGACTGTTAGGGTCCCAATGGATTTAATAGTCACATATCACTAAAGGCAACAAAGTATCTGGCGAAACACTGTATTATCTAACTATCTAAGGCAGCCTGAATGCTATTTCCCTGACACAGCGTCAAGCTCATAGGGTATAATATACATAAAGCAAAATGGCAACCTAACCAGCAATTAACCTCTGGAGTGCCAGAATACTACCACACATGAAGAGCACTGCACCAAATGGGGACAGGTCTGTCAATTGACCGATATACATACCCCAAAAGGAACAGTACTCAGCTATTAACTTGGTATCTATCTAGATCAGAGTTACAGCAGTGCCACTATACAAACCAGTATAATATCCTATAATACTAGTATTCAGTACACCCCAGGCACAACACACTTGGGATGTATATGTACTAAGCACCACACACCCATCCTAATATACCACCAATTGTACAGGGAGGTGACAGTAATACATCAATAGGTGCACTTTGACCAAGATCTGTTTTATACAACATCTTTAATATGCTTTCAGCTGCAATATCGTAGCAGCATAGCATAGGTCCCACACTAAAGAGCACTAACTAGTATTTCAATACTGGGGCACTACATGTGTGGCCCAAACTGCTGACAATTAATAAGTACTCTAGTCTGTTCACTCTATACGAGGAATACTAGGGCCAGTGAACTATCCAAACTCTGGACATTAACCCAATAATGTACACTCTTCTGGACACACTTATCCATTAGAGACAGTAACACTTGGTATATTTAATCATTGTTTTAGACCCCAATATTTTAACGTCATTGTCAATTAATAAATTTATTTTAAAGAATCATCATATCACATCGGAATAGAGTGCTATCATTAGGGGCTCTGTCTGTCTATTTGTGTACTAAGTTACATGCCCCTTGCAGCACCACTCCCCTTGCAATATATTCAAGCTGTAGCGGGGGTACACCATAAGTTTCTAATAGTCTATATCTGAGCAACAACTATGACAGATACATTATTACAAGCAGGTCTATGATCACACTGGTCTGATTATTTTAGTCAATTGCATACATTTGTTAATTAATATATGGTTTTCTCTGGGTTTTTTCCTTGTATTTCTGCTATGCTTGGAAATCTTGCTTGAGCTTGGGCACCGGCGGACATTTTCCTGCTAGAGTATGAGCTGCCTTTAATAAAAGGGAGTTCCATTAGAATCAATGAGTGAGAAAGGAATTAGGGAGTGAGAGTGATGGTTTGGGGTTGGAGTTCTAAATGGTTCCAGACAACATTCTTGTGGATATTGAGATGTTTCTGATGAAACTGAATGATCAACACATGATGTATCTACTAGATGCTACTTTGAAAACATGGCCCACAGTTTAAAGTGTCATTGGAAACCGAGCTCATCCCTCACCTGTGTGGTTGGAGATCTCTCCTTGGGGACAGGGGACACACTGGAAACAGCAGACAGGCTTCCCTCTTATAGCTGCCTTCCTGAAACCCGACGAACAGCTCGTACTGCACACGGAGAGCGGGACCTGGAGAGAGAGGGGAGACTGACCTTATATCCACTTATACAGAGATAGTATTGAATAGACTGAGACTGAGCTATCTCTCGCCTGTACAGTATATACATAGAGATGGGAGACTGAGTTATCAATAACCTGTATATACAGATAGAGGAGAGACTGAGCTATCTATCACCTCTATATACAGAGAGGAGAGACTGATACTCTACTCAAACCACCCTCAGAAGCCTCTCCTTACTCCATCTCTGCTCAGGACTTTGCTGACAATTTTAAGGAAAAGGTGGAATCCATACGTCAGAACATCCCCTCTGTTTCTTTCTCCCAATCCTACACCTCTTCCTAACTCTCCTCCTGCCTTCCTTGACTCTTTTTCCACTGTCTCAGAAGAGGATGTGTCGCTGTTGATCGCCTCTTCTCCCTCTACCACTTGCCCTCTTGACACCATTCCCTCCCATCTCCTAAAACCTCTTGCTCCTACTATAATCCCTACGCTCCCACACATTTTTAACTCCTCCCTCTGCTCTGGAACCTTTCCATCCTCCTTCAAACATGCAACAGTCATACCATTACTTAAAAACAGCAAGCTTGACCCTACCTGTCTTTCTAACTATCGACCTGTCTCCCTCCTGCCTTTTGCCTCTAAACTCCTTGAACGTCTTTTATTCTCTCGCTTGCTCCATTTTCTCAAAACCTATTCTCTTCTAGACCCTCTACAATCTGGCTTCCGCACTGCTCACTCCACGGAAACAGCCCTCACTAAAATAACTGACGACATCCATGCTGCCAAAGACAGAGGTCATTACACTCTGCTCATATTACTGGACTTCTCTGCAGCATTTGACACCGTGGACCACCCTCTTCTCCTTCACATTCTCCATACACTTGGTATTCGGAACAAAGCTCTATCCTAGATCTCATCCTACCTCTCCCAGCGTACTTTCAGTGTCTCTTCTGCTAACACCTCCTCCTCCTCTATTGATCTCTCTGTGGGGGTACCCAAGGGCTCTGTCCTGGGACCTCTTCTCTTTTCTCTGTACACACTCTCTCTAGGCGACCTAATAACATCTTTTGGGTTTAATTATCACCCCTATGCTGATGACACACAAATATACTTTTCAACACCTGACCTTACACCTGCTGTACAAACCAAAGTTTCTGAATGTCTCTCTGCTATATTATCCTGGATGGCCCTCCGCCACCTTAAACTCAGCATGGCTAAAACAGAGCTCCTCATACTTCCTCCCAAACCTGGCCCTACTACCTCCTTCCACATAACTGTTGGAACGAACTACGATCAATCACCCAGTAGCCCAAGCACGCTGCCTAGGGGTCACACTCGACTCCTCTCTCACATTCGCCCCTCACATTCAAAACATTTCTAAAACCTGTCGCTTTTTCCTCCGCAATATAACAAAGATACTCCCTTTCCTCTGTTGCTCGACTACTAAAACGCTGACTCAGGCCCTCATTCTCTCCCGTCTTGATTACTGTAAACTCCTGCTGTCCTGCCTTCCTGCCTCTCACCTGTCTCCCCTACAATCTATCCTAAACGCTGCTGCCAGAATCACTCTACTCTTTCCTAGATCTGTCTCAGCATCTCCCTTCATGAAATCCCTCTCCTGGCTTCCGATCAAATCCTGCATCTCACACTCCATTCTTCTCCTCACTTTTAAAGCTTTACACTCTTCTGCCCCTCCTTACATCTCAGCCCTAATTTCTCGTTATGAACCATCCAGACTCTTGCGTTCTTCTCAAGGATGTCTTCTTTCTACCCCCTTTGTATCTAAAGCCCTCTCCCGCCTTAAACCTTTTTCACTGGCTGCCCCACACCTCTGGAATGCCCTTCCCCTCAGTACCCAACTAGCACCCTCTCTATCCACCTTTAAGATCCACCTTAAGACACACTTGCTTAAAGAAGCATATGAATAGCACTGTGGATATTCTGAACACATGATAGATAAAGCTTGGCCCCCTGCAGACGCACTTACCAGAACTCCCTCCTACTGCCTCTGTACGTTCTCCCTACCTACCAATTAAACTGTAAGCTCCTCAGAGCAGGGACTCCTCTTCCTTAATGTTACTTTTATGTCTGAAGCACTTATTCCCATGATCTGTTATTTATATTATCTGTTATTTATTTGATTACCACATGTATTACTACTGTGAAGCGCTATGTACATTAATGGCGCTATATAAATAAAGACATACAATACAATACAATCTATCATCTGAATATACAGAGAGAAGAGATAGGAGATAGGAGATAGGAGAGAGGAGAGAGGAGAGAATGAGCTATCTATCACCTGTATACTGTATACAGAGAGAGAGAGGAGAGACTGAGCTATTTGTCCCTGTATATAGAGAGAGTAGAGACTGAGCTATCTTTTACCTCTATATATATAGATAGCAGACCCAGATGGGGCATTGAATGAGTCTTATTACAATTTAGTGCAGAGTTCTGCACGTACCTGTGTATCCCCCATTGCCCACTGGATGGTGGTGGTGTTAACCATGAATGTGTGTCCTGGTATGGCAATAGCATCGTAACTCCCGACCTTTACATGCTCTATGGTTCCCTGTGAACTAATTTGCCAGTTGACGATGTCGTACAGAGCTGGGATGTCTCCGTTGGAGTCGAAATACACGTCTTTGTCATCTTTAGTCTTGAAACGGACGGACTTCATAGAGTGCAGAACCTAAGAGGAAGTTAATAGAATCAGAATAACCTCCTTGTGATGGGATAAAAGGGCATCTTAGAAATATTATTCCTATAAGTTAATAGTGTTTCCGTAGTGCAGGATTCCCTGATGTAAAATATGGGCATCATCTGTACAGAAATGTTATGTTAGTAGAGTTAGTGTGAATGAGACAACTGCTGACCTTGTTAACTTATTAGAATCCCCTGCTAAATACACCTACTTATCCCATCAAAGGGAGACACCCTCTAATACCACAGAGGGAAATCCAACTGATGTTACTAACATATAGGTATACCCTGCATCTTATCCCATTAAAGAGAGAGGAGCTGCTGACCCTATTAATATCTAAAAGTAGGATCAAATGTTACAAACATTATAGAAGGGATGGGTAAAGATACCTCCCATGGTTGGAAAGCCAAAGTTTCAGTGCATTTGCCACTCGATTTTGGGCAACTCTTTAGCCTACGAGTTAGGATATCCTGCAGAGCCCAGGCCAATGTGTAAACCGCAATGTAGATGTTGTAGGTCCCCCCCAGAATATTGAAACCACTGAAGGTGCTCCCAAGAGACTCCTGAGCTGTGCAGAGCCTGGTGCCGTTGGGCAACTGGGTCCCTAGTCTCTCCCATTTGCAGCCAAAGTTCTGCTCCCAAAACTCCATCATTAAGCTGTCATCTGGAGTCTTTTGTGGGTTGCTGGCGCTGAGGAACTCTCTGAACCCGGGAATCGGCCCGCTGTGTATTGCAAAGCCAATGGTGCCCCGCAGAACGCCCCAGTATCGCTCTTTGGATAACAGGGCTGAGGTTGACCATGATTCACTTGCTACCCAGCTCTTCCCCATGACGTTGAGCCTCAAGAGCTCTTCTACCACCGGAATAAAATATAAATCACTGGAGAAGACAACCACAACGTTGGCATTTGACTCTGCGATGACCCTCGAGAGGTGGGGGGCGTTGCTGTCGGATTGGCTTATCAGTATGGACTCAATGAAGGCTATACAGGCCCCAGCTCTCAGTATCTCCATCTTGGTGGCCAAGATGCCCTCCTGCCCATAGTCATTATCCGCAGCCAACAGCCCCACCCATGTCCAGTTGAAGTAGGACACCAGCTGTGCCAGCCCTCGGGACTGGAAGACGTCGCTGGGTACAGTCCTGAAAAAGGAAGGGAACTGAATACGGTCGCTCAGGAGGGAGCTGGTTGCAAAGAAGCTGATCTGAAAGGAGATGGAGAGAAGGTGAAGGTGGAGTACGGAACCCGAATCTATAGGCTGGTACAGGAATACATAGCCTGGCATGTTTAAGGCAGGAACAGGGGATACAGAGCCTTGCAACTCTATTGCTAGCCTAGAACCTCTAGGGTTACCACAGGGAATATACAGTCTGGCACCTCTAGGACTGATACAGTGGATCAGAACCTAGCAACTCTTGGGATGATACAGGGGATATCGAGTCAATTTAAAACAGCATAATAATAAATCTCATATATACATTGTTATACTTCCATAAAATGTCATATAACCTCTAGGATTAGTACAGTATACAGACATACACACAGACTGTATATATAATGTTGTGTAACCTCAAGGAGTAGTACACGCAGCCTGTATATATAGGGGCCTATACACAAAGCTGTGATAAGTTGTTTAATGGTCGATAAATGAGCTTAAAGCGCGATACTGACTGCTCTGTTAGGCTGCGGCGCCGCTGCCGCTGAGCTCGCTCATGCTTGGAGAGCGGTGATGTCACCAGCTCACCAAGCATGAGCGATCGCTGTCCTGCAACATTTTTAGAGCAGGCGCGGGGGGCGTGGCTATTATGGGAGAGGGTGTGTCATTGGCTGTATAAGGGCTGTCTGTGTTTCTGTGTATATCTCTCTCTATCTCTCTCTCTCTCCCCCTCCCCTCATCTCTCTCCCCCCATTGCTCTCCCTCTCCCCCCCTCTCTCCCCCCATTGCTCTCTCTCCCCCCCAATGCTCTCTCTCCCTCCCATTTCTCTCTGTCCCCCCGCATTGCTCTCTCTTTCTCTCTCTTCCCCCCATTGCTCTCTCTCTCCCCCCCCCCCCTGCACTCACTCTCCCCCCCTGCACGCTCTCTTCCGGCCCCCCACTCTCCCGGCCATCCCCCATCTCTCCCATCCCCCCTGCGCTCTCTCCCCCGTCCCCCCTGCACTCTCTCCCCCCCTGTGCTCTCTCCCCTGCCCCCCCCTCGCGCTCTCTCTCCTGGCCTCCTCTCTCTCCCCCCTTGCTTTGTCTCCCTTCTCCTCTCTCTCCCTTCTTCCCCCTCTCTCTCCCTTCTCCCCCCTCTCTCTCCCTTCTCGCCCCCACCTCTCTCTCCCCTTCTCCCCCCCTCTCTCTCCCTTCTTCCCCCTCTCTTTCTCTCTCCCTTCTCCCCCTCTCTATTTCTCTCTCCCTTCACCTCTCTCTCCCCCTCTCTCTCTCCCTTCTCCCCCACTCTCTCTTTCTCTAGCCCTTCTCCCCCCACCACACCACTCCGTTTGCCCCCCCACCACCACACAGAAGCACTTTGTTTGCCTCCCCCAACACACAGCAGCACTCTGTTTGTCCCCCCTGTCCGTTTGTCCCCCCTCTGTCCGTTTGTCCCCCCTCTGTCCGTTTGCCCCCCCTCTGTCCGTTTGCCCCCTCTGTCCGTTTGCCCCTCTGTCCATTTCCCCCCCTCTGTCCGTTTACCCCCCTATGTCCGTTTGGCCCCTCGTCCGTTTACCCCCCTCTGTCCGTTTTCCCCCCCTGTCCATTTCCCCCCGTCTGTTTACCCCCCCTCTGTCCATTTGCCTCCCCTCTGTCCATTTGCACCCCCCTCTGTCCATTTGCCCCCCAGGTCTGTTTGCCCCCCCTGTCCATTTCCTCCCCTCTGTCCGTTTGCCCCCCCTCTCAGTCTGTTTGCCCCCCCTCTCAGTCCGTTTGCCCCCCTCTCAGTCCGTTTGCCCCCCTTTCAGTCCGTTTTCTCCCCCTCTCAGTCTGTTTGCCCCCCACCCAGTCCATTTGCCGCCCCTCTCAGTCCGTTTGCCCCCCCTCTTTCCACTTCTCTCTGCTGAATTCAGTGTTTGCGTTGTGTATGTGTTTGTACTCTCAGCACGAAAGTATCTCTCCCTTGTCTCCCCAAGCACAACGCTTGGGAGAGCATGTGTGCACGCGCATGTGCGCGCGAGCACAGCGGGAGAGGGGATGTGCTGATCCACATTGAAGAAAGTGCATAGCAAGCTCAGCGCCAGCGGGGACTCAGCCTTATTCACAAAGCAGTGATAACACTGCAGTATCGCAATATAATGGCTTTTTACCGACCATTAATAGCCAGAGGAAAAAATTGGCCCAAAAATGCCAAAATCGCTTTTTTTTTGGCCAGTAATAGCAATTCACAAAGCTGTGATAAGATTATCAACCATTAAAATCTCTCAATATTGTAGCACCAGCTAAATGCTAAAATATTTTTTTTTCTGCATGGAGGGTGAAGACATCTAAAGGTGAGAAAAATCATTAAAGGTATGTTATTTTCATTTTTCAGGTTTTTTCATAATATTTTTTATTTTTTTCATTGCCCAGGTATGCCCTTTAGGGCTATAGATAGATACAGTGACAAGCAATACATTTTTTGGCAAATGCTTGCTTTTATTTATTTTAAATGTATTTGTGTTTGCATTTAATTATTTCTGGTATTTCTTTTGTTTTTTAATTATGGGATTTAGATTGTATTTTTGATTGTTATGTTGCTGCCAACGGAGGACAAGGATGGTGATGAGGATGAGGACGCCCTTCATCCTGGCATGCTGGCAGGGGTAAGTGCAAGTCTTATATATGTTATGCTGCTGATTTATGTTTAATTTTAAATGGGCAAATGCACTATGGTAATGAAGGGGTTTACTCCTCCAGCAGCCTTCCCGGTAGGCTTAACCACCCACCCAGGGACAAGTACCCCCTTCACTCACCCTATCTGCCCCCAATAAACCTGCTATTGTGCCTTAACCCCTTCATTACCTTAGTGGCTAGCCGCTAAGGTAATGAAGCTGCTTTATACTAATAGTGTATGGGAGCAGGGGGTCTCCTGAGCTGAACCGCTTTGATTTCTGCCTCAGGGACCACCTGCTTCTCGAGTTACAGGCCTTGGTATGGGATGCTGGTATTGCCGCCATTTTAAAGTCCTCCGTGTCACGTGACCGTGGGATTTAAATACTGGAGGAGATACTGCATACTCCCATACCGGGACCTGTAACTTGGGAAGCAGGGGGTCCCCGAGGGTGATATCAATGCGGATCAGCGCAGGAGACCCCCTGCTCCCACAAACTATTAGTAAAAATGTAATTAAAGCAGCTTCAGTACCACAGCGGATAGCTTCTACGGTAATGCATTTATTTGGGTATTGATACTAGTGTGTGGGAGCAGGGGTCTTCTGAGCTGAGCTGTGTTGATTTCAGCCTCAGGGACCCCCTGCTTCCCGAGATACAAGCCCCGTTATGGGGTGCCGGTATCCTATTGCAGGATTTAAATCCCACGGTCACGTGACGCGGGAGATTTAAAAGCACAGGGGATACCGGCACCCCATACTGGGGCCTGTATCTCGGGAAGTAGGGGGGCCCCGAGGCATAAATCAATTAGGTTCAGCTCAGGAGATCCCCTGCTGATGTACACAATTATCAAAATCAATACTTTAACTGCACGATCGCCTGTAAGAGCCGTGCATGGTGATGCAGCGTCTCCATGCAGCTCCTCCAGGCTGAATTTTTTAAGGATTGAGAGCGCGATAGCACTGATAAAAAAAAACAGTTGTGTGATAGTGCATTTTTTAAGCAACCTTTTAAAAAATGGCGTTCATTCTTAGTGAATACCATTTTTCCTCTCATGTTTTAGTGCGCGATAAATCAATGCAAAGTCGGGCAACAATGCACTGATTTTATCACCGCTTTGTAAATAGACCCTATAATGTCATATAACCTATAACCTTTAAGGCTTGTATGTATTTACATTTAACCTCTAGAATAGTAAATGACACACACATAGTGTACTAACATTAAATATATATATATTTTAATTGAAAGATTCAACAGCGCCTGGGTGTGTACCAGCCCCACATTAGACTCCTGACAACAAACAGACCACAACAAATGTTAGCACAGATGACCCGTATAAAACAATTGTAAAAATGTATTATTATAAAATATATATAGGAACTCAGATGGTGGTCATAAGTATTGATGGTGAGTGTGTGTAAAATATAAAAAAAATGTAAAAATTGTATATGTATAATTGTTGTGTGTTAAAAAATATATTGAATAAAAAATGATGAATGATGAACTATTATTGCAAAAAACACTGAAAAATATGATTATCAAAATATAATATGATTAGGTGAAATGTATTAACCAAAAAATAAAAATGTTAAAAAATAAAAAATAAAAAAACGTGTAAAAAATTAACTATAAAAATATATATATGTGTTTTCCACAAAAAAAGTTGATGATTTTGTATGGAGATTACAACGTCCGGGCTGCTTCTTCTTTGGGGTCTGCACCTCCCAGCAAATTCTATTGGAGAAACAAGAGAAAAAGCGCCCGATCCATGTATAAAATCTGGTAACAAAAGTTTAATAAAAAATCACAAGACAAATGCACACTCACAATTTGTCAATGCAAATTAAGCATCAGATGAAATCCGTCAATCGGAAGAAACGCGTACACTTAGGGCACGTGGTTTCAAGGAGCTACGTTTGGTGGAATAGCTCGTGGGTCTGCTGCAAGGAGAGGGAGGACGTTCCCTGAGCCACACACAGCATCTAATGCTGGAACAACAGACTGTATACCTGAATTTCCAGAGGGACATCTGACTGTGATGCACCGGTAGCAGTGAGGTCTGATGTACTGAAGTAAACATTCGGCGAGCAGCTACTTGTTGGCGCATGGGTTTACCCATACAATGCTTAATTTGCATTGACAAATTGTGAGTGTGCATTTGTCTTGTTTTTTTATTTTAATTTTTTTATTAAAATTTTGTTACCAGATTTTACACATGGATCGGGCGCTTTTTCTCTTGTTTCTCCTATATATATATAGCAAAAGGAAATATTACTGTGTGCTCATTCACATGTCTTAGACAGGTCTGCAACCCTGCCTTTCACCATTATCACCCAACATACAGTGCTTCCACTGCAGCAAGGGATTCTGGGAAATGACATGCAAATGAGCACACAGTGCCACCTTTTGCTTCAAAACCACATGACATGGTCCCCTATAAGCTTATGCTTGCTACATTGCACAGCTTTTCAGCACAGCACAGCACAGCCTGGGTTAAGATCCACAGACTGCCGTTTTCGACCTTTAGGGTCTCATCAGTGTGAGGCTGGTTACACTGGCTTTGCAATATGAAGCTTAGGATAGGTTCCATCACACTTAGTTAAGTTATGGTGAGTAAAAAAAAAGTGACAAAAACCCTCCACAATAAAGCATATAGCAAATGGAAATATTACGGTGTGCTCATTTGCATATTGTATCTAAATATATATAACACACACAGTGCAACTTTTAGGACTAGCCAAGCCTTTATGAGACCTCACTTTCCTTATCAGGGTTGCATGATTATTGAGGTTGTTTCTCAGTGATCAACTCGCTGTCACTATGTGTTCTGCTGCCTCGCCATTGCCTGTCGCTACTACGAACCTAACTACGCTATATGCTGCCTGCTACCTGCCTGCTACCTGCCTGCTACCTGCTGCCTTCTACCTGCCTGCAGCCTGTTGCCTGCTGCCTGCCTGCTGCCTGTTGCCTGCTGCCTGCCTGCTGCCTGTTGCCTGCTGCCTGCCTTCCAACCGGCTGCCTGCTATCTACTGCCTGCTGCCAGTCACCCGCCTGCCTGCCATTCTGCTGCTTTCCTTCTATCTACTGCCTGCTGCCTGTTGCCTGCCTGCTTGCCATTCTGCTGCCTGCCTTCTATCTACTGCCTGCTGCCTGCCTGTTGCCTGCTCTCTGCTTCCTGTTGCGGCCTTCTTTTTTGTGTGAAGTGCATAGGAAAGGTAAGAAAGGGGCGGGGGGAGAGAAAGACAGAAAGAGAGAGATTTGGAACACTGTACATGTAAACAAGAGACCTATGAGGTTTGGAGATCTCTGTACACATGAAGAAGTGACACTCATAGCTCTCTTACCTGCGGGTATCTGTACAGTCCCAACATGTGCGCCATTAGGATGGAGCGTGTGGACCCAGAGTCTCCAATGACACCTGCTAGAGGTGGCCCTTTGTGGCACCGGTAATTGGGGATGCTTCCTTGTCCTTGTCCTCCCGACAGCATCCAAAATGTCCCATCTGCTGCCCGTCTCGTGCCAGTACAGGTGTCAAATATCTGGAAGCCGAGAGTGATGTTGGGGAGGAGGTCAGGGTTTTTGTTAATCTCGCCCACAGCAAATATCATCGCTCGCATGTTCTGATATCTCTGGGTTTCAAACCTAGAGCGAGAGGAAGAAATGCTACAGACAGTGTGTTAGTGTAACACACACAACACTCAGTCTGTTAGTGTCACACATGCACAGTGTCTTCTCAGCCTCAGTGTCCCACATGTACATGCAGTGTCACCTGAGCCTGTCAGTGTCACACACATGAGAGGGTATTCCTTAGTATGTCAGTGTCAAACACAGATTGAGAGGCTCCCTCAGTCTGTCAGTGTCACACACACACACAGGAGAAGGGCTCCCTCAGTCTGTCAGTGTCACACACACACACAGGAGAAGGGCTCCCTCAGTCTGTCAGTGTCACACACAGAGGGAGAGGAGCTCCCTCAGTCTGTCAGTGTCACACACACAGGGAGAGGGGCTCCCTCAGTCTGTCAGTGTCACACACACAGGGAGAGGGGCTCCCTCAGTCTGTCAGTGTCACACACACAGGGAGAGGAGCTCCCTCAGTCTGTCAGTGTCACACACACACAGGGAGAGGGGCTCCCTCAGTCTGTCAGTGTCACACACACAGGAGAGAGGGGCTCCCTCAGTCTGTCAGTGTCACACACACAGGAGAGGGGCTCCCTCAGTCTGTTAGTGTCACACACAGGGAGAGGGGCTCCCTCAGTCTGTCAGTGTCACACACATAGGAAGAGGGGCTCCCTCAGTCTGTCAGTGTCACACACACAGGGAGAGGGGCTCCCTCAGTCTGTCAGTGTCACACACACAGGGAGAGGGTCTCCCTCAATCTGTCAGTGACACACACACACACACACACACACACACACACACACACACACACACACACACACACACACACACACACACACACACACACCAAGAGAGCTCCCTCAGTCTGTCTGTGTCACACAAACAGGGAGAGATTTCCTCAGTCTGTCAGTGTCACAAGCTCACAGTGTCCCCTCTGGTAGCAACAAAGATACTGTAGCAACATTCAATTAAAACTTACGCCTGACATTTAAGATTTGCAGGTTTGCTTGTGAAGAGGATTTTGCTGTAGCTTATGCCCAGGTGAATAGAAAACGCAGACCCTAAAATAACGTCTCCAGAACCGCTCAGATATTCATTAATGTTTACATTAGACAGATGGCAGCCTCGTCCTGACTCCCAGCACATACAAACTTCCACAGCTAATGTGTATAAAACCCACATTATAACCAGGAGCAATCTTCCCATTCTGTATAAACAGCAGATCTGTCTGTGTTTGTGATTAATCTGTACCTCACAGGGAGAGGGGCTCCCTCAGTCTGTCAGTGTCACACACACACACACACACACACACACACACACACAGGAGAGGGGCTCCCTCAGTCTGTCAGTGTCACACACACAGTGAGAAGGGCTCCCTCAGTCTGTCAGTGTCACACACACACACACAGGAAGAGGGGCTCCCTCAGTCTGTCAGTGTCACACACACAGGAGAGGAGCTCTCTCAGTCTGTCAATGACACAAACACACACACAGGAGAGGGGCTCCCTCAGTCTGTCAGTGTCACACACACAGGGAGAGGGGCTCCCTCAGTCTGTCAGTGTCACACACACAGGAGAGGGGCTCCCTCAGTCTGTCAGTGTCACACACACAGGAGAAGGGCTCCCTCAGTCTATTGTCACACACACAGGAGAGGGGTCCCTCAGTCTGTCAGTGTCACATACATACATAGCACAGGGCCTTACTTGATCTGTCAGTGTTAAACACACACACACACACACAGAGGCTCTCAGTCTGTCCCAGTCACACACACAGGAGAGGGGCTCCTTCAGTCTGCCGTGTCACACACACAGTGTCCCCTCAGTCTATCAGTGTCCCACAGACAGGAGTTTGTCTCCCTAACTCAGTTTTTATAACTTGTGTAGATGTCCTGGGAATGCAGATATTAATTACACCATCTCTCCTTAATTATCTTATCAAGGAAATGACAGCCCCCTGGGAATCAGTGCTAATTCCAAATATACATCTCTTTATTTCCATGCTCAACCATTCCCACAAGGGACAAATGACAGCAGTCTCAGTATGATGGCCCTAGCAATGAGAAGAATCAATATATTTCATCATGCTTTTGCAATGAGCAATTTGGAGAACAATTATATGTACAGATGTAACCCTTCTATTTTTATCTCTCAGACTTACAGCTATCGCTGAGGCCGGGACCTGAGTCCCTGTTACTTACTGGGCCACGCGTGTCCTACGGTCAGACGGCAGGAGTAATACAAACACAGTATGGGTAACTCAATTAGTTTACTATACACTTATTAAACTCTGGCACCTTGTGATCCTCAGCAGAGGATTACTACACACAGTACACATATGCAACACAATCCCCAAACAGCTTTGCACGGGTGTGAGTCAGTGTCAGTTGTGTAGTAGCCACCAAATCCCGGATATTTTGGGTAATGATGGTGCCGGAACACCGTGGGAGCTTGTGTTGTACTGACCCTGTTGCAGGCCTGTTCTACAAAAAAGTGCTTTGGTACCACCGTGTCTTTATAGCCTGTGAGGGTCCCCTCCCGCTGTGCCTGATCTCCTTTCCTCTCTGGAACTGTAGATCTCAGCTCAAGTCACCACGTGCACATGTGCATTCTCTCTGTAGACCTCGGCCGAACCTGCTGTGATCAGGTCCGCACAGATCTAATCTACTGTCATGGCTGCCACCCTCGTAAAACTCCTCTCCCTCTTAATCCCTCCTCCACCTGCCTCTCTACTGGCTCCTTACAGTCACATGTCCAGTGGAGAGGAACATGGTAGGAACCTGTGTGCTATACACAGGAGTTACATCCTCCCCCTGCTAAAACGTTGAATTCCCAACAACCAGAATAAGACCATATTCGTACATTTATCCAAGGTAACAAATGCCTCATCTCTAGGTCAGAACATCATACGTATTGTGGGACCAACACACATACACTTCTTACGGGTCGCATCATTTCTTCACCAAGTAGTTCCCCAACTCCCAGGGTCACCTATTTCTAATGTCATTGGCACAATCCACTTAGCCATTCTAATTAATCATGGGGATTTCTGTCGACACTCCTGGAGAATCATAGTTCATTCTCATTTGAGGTCTAGTCTCCCTCATGGGATGTGGCGAGAAACAGGCGGTACAACTGTCATACCCCCTTGCTTTTCAGAGGATTCACATGGTACTGGTGAATCGTGCTCTGCGGACCCTACACTTGCGGGGGACTCACAACTCTCTATCACTGCTGTTTCTTCAACTTCGCTGTCCTGTTCCTTGGGACCCACTGGGGTGAATTTCTCTGCCTCAGGGTAAAACTCAATAATAACATCTTTTTCTCTGTCCTGCAGCTCTGCTGGTCTCTTGAGGGAGAGGTCGCTCTTCCTTATCCAGGATATTGTATAGATGCCATAACATTCTTTCTCTTTGGTATACCTCATCCTGATCTGACTTCTCATCACTATCCTGCTTAGTGGCTTAGTGGGCTAGCCGCAGGACCCTGTCCTCAGTTCAGACGATCACTTCTCCTAGGTGATTTGCTACTCCTGGAATATTATCTTTCTCAGGGCATCGAACTAACTTGCCTATTGGCAAAAGATGGTTCCTGTGTAGGTTCTTTGCTGGCCCGCTCCCTTATCAAGGCCTTACTCGATATTCTTGAAGTCCTTTTAGCTTCTCTACTACCACATAAGGTTCTGGTTTCCAAATATTCACTATTTGGGTTAACCTGATATCCCCAGAATACAGATAAGGACTCTGTCCTGCATTTGTAGCTCTTGTACATTTACTCTCTTGTCATAATGCCTTTTATTGCCCCGATTATTCATATCAACAGCAGTAGTGGCCAGTCGGTATGCTTCTTTCTTGCAACTGTTCCTACTGCATGTACGTGGTCGGGGATGTGCCATTTGCTTCCACTCCAAAACACAAGTCGATAGGCAATCGGACTTCCCATCCAAACATCAGGTAATAGGGTGAATACCCTGTAGAGTCATTCCTGGTGGAGTTATATGTATGTACAAAGTGGTGCAAATGCTGACTCCATCGTTTAACTTGAGTATTTAATGTGCCCATTATATTCAGTGGTGTCCTGTTGAATCTCTCGTGTTGCGGATCCCCATGTGGATGGTAAGGTGGTGTTCAACATTTCTTTATTCCACAGATGTGCAATAATTCCGTGATGAGTCATCTTGATCGGAATGTATCATAGCTGTCCGTGTACTCTCTTGTCACCGTGTGCACTCTCTCTGCAGACCTCAGACTAACCTGCTGTGCTCAGGTCCACACAGATCTGTCATGGACCCCCTCTTAATAACTCCTCTCCCTCTTAGTCCCTCCATCTTCACCAGCCGCTCTAGTGGCTCCTGGAATGGTCTAGAGAGGGTTTACAGTGGCGGCTGCCTTTAGTCTAAATCGGCTAGATCCGCGGCTCTCAGATAATCTCGGTCAGGTGTGTTTTTTTTTTTTTTAGTCCGGAGTGAATTGCGTTATTTTAGCGCTTGTGATATTAGCATTTTATTATCGCTGTCTGCAATAATGCAATGCCGTGTAAAGACTCAGGGGGCGTTTGTGAGCTGTTGTCTTGGAAGTCTAATACCTTCGCGGTTCAACCTACGTCAGTACACAGTCTGTGTGTGCGCGCGCAGTAATTGTAAATTTGCATATTTAAAGTATAAATGCATTTGCAGTGCTGTACTGTACAGTATGTCTCATTTGAAAATTGTTGAAACGCATAGGCGTGTACAGTACTGTACTGTAACAGTGTCACATTTCGGCATATACAGCGCTCTCCCCTCGCTCAGGATAATTAACTGCAATGCAGGGTATTTCAACTTCTTATCTTCTCTACAATGCAGTACATCTCTCCCACACCATTCCTTTGAACGTGTGTCTGGTTTCAATCACGTTCCTGCTTGACAGCAGGTGATTACTGCGCATGCGCCTGTAACTTTGCCCACCACTGCTTGCTTGAGTGAGTGACCAAAAAAAAAAAATTTGCTTTTTTTTATTCTAATTTTTTTTTCTGCACAAGCCTGCAAAAACCATCTTGATACTGTATTACGATATTCAATCTGTGCTGTAGCTTTTGACTGCGACCCTGTGCGTTTGACTGCACATGGTTGATTTGTGTGCTTTTTACGTACTGTATTTGGGGGTGTAGGGATCATATTATTATGATGAACTGCCCTTTGAAATTAAAGTATGTCATTATCTTTGAACTTCATGCAGCTGTACCCTGTAGCCCCCTCCCCCACAAACACACACAAGGCTCGCTCAAGGATTTGAAACTCCACAGTCATTAATTTTCTAAAGCTTGACATTGTGTTCTTAATCCGTCCACAGCCGAGCGTCAATCACCTCACTGCACCTGCGTGTAATCCTCTTTGAGATGGGAGCTAGCTGATTACTGCGCATGACTCACCCAACCCCGCCCTCCACAGAGTCATTAATTTTCTGAAGCTTGACATTGTGTTCTTAATCCGTCCATAGCCGAGCGTCAGTCACCTCACTGCGCCTGCGTGTAATCCTCTTTGAGATGGGAGCTAGCTGATTACTGCGCATGACTCACCCAACCCTTTGAGGCGTTGTTTAAGGTAACGCTTTGGAAAATCCCTTCTCGAATTTGATATGTAAATCTGATTTGCACAGCATTGTGAGAATTGAGAGTAAAAAAAAACATTAACTGATTCATGTTGTTTTGTCATTCATTCTTTTTCTTTGGTGTAGGGGGTTGTCAATGATTATGATTAGCAGGAATGTAAATAAATATTTATTTAATAATATATAATTTATAATATATATATAGTAATATAATTTTTTCCGTCTTTATCTTCTTCCTCATTCTGTGTTCAGTACAGTAGTTCATTGAGAGAGGAGAGGTTTTGTGTACATCATTACTGCTGTTTAGATACTGTACACTTGACTGTACAAACAGATTAGACTGTACACAACACCCCCCCTCTCCCCCAGTCCATCCTTTTTTCCTGAAAAGACAAGAAAACAAAAAATTAGTGCAGTTATGTGCGTACTGTATTATGGCATTGTGTGATGTGTAGTACTACAGTAGATGGCTGGTGCTGTTTTCTCTGGAAAGAAACAAATTGAGCAGTTAGGTGCATACTGTATTATGGCATTGTGTACTGTATACAGTATCTACTCCACAATGGACTACAGTAGGCAGACTACTGTTAAATACTATGTAACCAGATGGCTGGTGCTGCTCTCTCTGGAAAGAAAAAAATTGAGCAGTTACTGCACTGTAGGTGAATACTGTATTATGGCATTATGGCATTGTGTATGCAGTTAGTACTGTCAAACTAGTCTATACTGGAACTATTGTATACTCTGACTATTAGGAAAGAAAAAATCTGTGCCATACTTACCTGTATCATACTGTACTTACAATACTACAGTACAGTACTACTTTCCTGATGCTTGCCCATTATGCGCGATCACAATGGGCAACACTGTCGCAATATGGTCAATATATTTATTGCAGCGTTCCACGGTGAGTACATCGTTCCAAAAACTCAGTATGCTTTTCGCCAACTCATCCTTTTTGGAGGGTTTCACCACTTTCCGGCTATGGTCCTTCAGCTGATGCCAGACCATTTCGATCGGATTGAAGTCTGGCGATCTGTCATTGGAAAAAAAGGACAATTAGTTTAAGAGATACAGTACACAGTAAATACAGTGAGAAAAATATGAGACACGGTTACCGCACTTACTCCGCTGGCGTCTTCACCCAGTTGATACCGCGCTCAAGGATATGCGCTGTTGACGCGGTGTGCTTCGGATCGTTGTCCTGGTAGAAACGGTGACCATCCGGGAACTCGCGTGTGATGTATTCCACTATCTCAGGCACAATTTTGTCTTGGAAGAAAGCTTTTTTCATGATTCCTATAACAAGAAAAGAAAAGTGCTCAAAAAACTGCACACTAGTATAGTACAGTGCATAAGGCTACATTATATTTTATATATTTTACCTTCAAAGATGATAATGCATCCTGGTCCACGCCTAGAGATGGCACCCCACACATGCATCTTCACTGGGTGTTTTGGTCGCGGCTTCATAGATATGCGACCTTTTTTCTGGAATGCAAAGGTGGCAAATCGCTCCAGCGATACAGTAGACTCGTCAGTGAAGATGCAATCCTGGAAAGTTTCCCCACTGGCGATCCATGCCTGGGCCTGGACCACTCTTTTGATTTTGTTTACGTCCCTTATCATGGGGTACGCTCTGTAATGACAAGGAATAAATAATTTTAGCGGTACAGTACAGTTTCTTAAACAACACTTTTACCTCCTGTACTGTCCAGTACTAACCTCACACGTCCATATTTCCATCCAATTCTGCGTCTCATCTTCTTTATGCTGGTCTCGGATACAGTCAGATTGTGATTTTCCTGCAGAGTGTATTTAACCCTTAATGCACTCTTCTCATCATTCTCCTCACTTATTTTGTCGACCAGAAGAGTTGTCTCCCTACAATGTAAAGAAAAACAATCCGGTAAGTTACAGTGCAGTAGGCCACAAGCACAGCACATAATTTGGTGTAAAAATAGTATACAATGAGATATTGTTCTATAAATATGCAGCAATATAAAAAATATATGCTGTATACTGTTGTAATATAGATATACCAAAATCACAAAAATATTAGATACAGTAGATCTACAGTACACAATATGTTGTTCTCTTAATATGCAGCAATATAAAAAATATATAATGTATACTGTTGTAATATAGATATACCGAAATCACAAAAATATTAGATACAGTACTGCTGCGACACACTTTTTTCGAGCAAATACCCAGTATGTACCTGGCAGATACCTGGAATGCGCCGCTCCTCACCTCAGACAAGCCCCGTTGCGTTTGCCTTCCCAGCCATGGTTCATGCCTGGCTGACGGGCGGCTGATCTGTTAAATGATAATGATTAGGATTTAATAGGCTGCAATGCTTCACGTGTCTACCAGATGGCATAAATTCATGAATTGTAATGCAGTATATATATATATATATATATACTGTGCAGTATTGCAGCCAGCGGGAATAAAATGCTTCAATCCCTGCCTGGAAAATAACGCAATGCACTCGGGCAGAAAACAGTCACAAACCTCAATACACCCGAGTATACCCGAATTCGTGGGACTAGCCGAGCTCGAATAAAGTGTGTCGCCAGTGTAGATCTACAGTACACAATATATTGTTCTATTAATATGCAGCAATATAAAAAATATATATACTGTTGTAATATAAATCTACTGAAATCACAAAAATATTAGATATGTAGATCCACAGTACACAATATATTGTTCTATTAATATGCAGCAATATAAAAAATATATATATTGTTGTAATATAAATCTACCGAAATAACTATAAAATTAGATACAGTAGATCTACTGTACAATATTTTATATAAAAAAAATGTAGTTATATAAATATACTTACGCGTTAGTTACCCTTGCTGCCCTTTTGCGTTCTCTGGTTTTTCCGTGTGCATGATAGCTCACGGTGGTTGCTGGCACAACGATGCCAGAAGTAGCTAATCAGCGTTGGATAGCAGCAATTCTGTGTCCGCTCGTGTTCATCTCCTTAATTCGCATGCTGAGCTCCTTGGAAATCTTTTTAACAGGCATTGCTGCTAGTAGAAAGAAATACAAACACAAGAATGTATATTCGATGTTTAGTCGATGTGTATTCAATGTGCAGTGAATCCACAAAATGGATGGTGTATTTATACGTTAATGACTCACATTAGAGTACGCCCACTTTCAACACCTGTACCTCGTTGCCATGCATAAAAGGTTACACACTTTGCATAGCCCACCACTCGATGATCTTTATCTGAACTTTCCCTTGTCCAGATACTGCATTATGCCATCTGCTTCCGTGGATTAACCCCGATTCTATGGACGCAGGAACCCACTCGCCTCTGCCGTGCCTGTCATGCAGAAAAAGCGAAAAGCGGCAGCCGTTTCCACGCCAAGGCCAAAGTGACAGGCTAAGGCCAATAAAGAAAACCTTCTGCTGACCCCAAAGGCTAAGGGTTTTAATAGACGTCAGCCTTATTATGTCAAGAAGAAATACGGTGATGTACACTCCACGCAAAACAAATGGCAGCCAACCCATCGAACCCGCAGACCACTTCCTCCCATACGCTTCGACGACTCTGCCGCCGCTGTCCCGGAAATATTCAGCCCGTCTTCTCCACTACTTGTCCTCGACGCTGCCGCCGCCGTCCCAGAAACCCACAGGCCATCTTCGCCAGTTCTATTCCACGACGCTGCCGCTGGTGCCTCTGAAATCCACGGGTCACTTTCTCCTTTGCGCTTAGACGACTCTGCCGCTTCTCGCCCGGAAATCTAGAGGTCACTTTCTCCATCCCTCTTCGACGACGCTGCCGCTTTTCCTCTACCGGATATCCACAGTTCACCTCCTCCACCCTTCTTCGACGACGCTGCCTCTTCTCTCCATGGAACCCCCATCTCATCCTCCATAGCACCCATCCACCCAGATGTCCACAGCACACCATGCACAAGAAGCAGCTCGTTAGACCGGATGCTGAATGGGATAAGTGTTGATATCCCCGGGAACTCTATTGTGCTGGCAAAGATAGATCTGCTTCTGGAGACCATGCTAAATATGGAGCAGCGGATGCTAAATATGGATCAACGAATGGATCGAAGGATGGAGAAGATAGAGGCTGACATAGAGGGGATACATCATTTGCTCGGTGTTCATGCCCCTGTTTCCCCGATGCCGGACCAGGAGGGTGGCATGGATGTGATGAATGGGAGCATCGACCACCTTCCATCACCAAGCGCACCCCATACCCAAGAAGATTTTGTGTACATGTATGCCGTTGAGGAGGATAACATGGCAACCCCGTCAAGACCACGCCAGGAGACAACACAGCGACCAAGACAGGAGGAAAGCTTCCTCCCAGACAACCTACCCTCGCCCGCCGCCACAAGCACACCCGCTCACAGAAGACCTACATTCGCTCGCATCGATACGGTGCCCGACATCAGCCTGCGCGATATGCCACCGGCACTCAGGGAGAAGAATAGGGTGATAAGTGCTGGTGTACCCCACAAGTATGCCTTGTTAATTTTTAAGCACCATGTGCCCTACTTGTTGTACTGCGACTGGGCCTTCAAAGTGAACTACGAAGGAAATCATCTAAAAAAGGCGCTTCTTGACAATTTAAGAAAGACCATTCTGGATGAATTGCTGCGCTTTTTTTCAATTACAGATCCTGTAATGAAAGGCGTCCGAGACGGCATTAATGGCGTTTTGCGCCATGCAAGGAATCGACCATGGAAGGACAATCTGGTGGGGTACGCATTTGCGTGAGTGTTCAACTGTTGAAAATGTTTTGTAAATGTTTTGTTCCAGTCCCCGAGGGCCGCAAACAGGCCCGTTTTTCAAAGGTTACCCTGAAAACCGGGCCTGTTTGTGGCCCTTGAGGACTGTAGTGTTGCAGGCCTGACTGACTGTTCTGCACACCATCCCACTGTAAATGTTTTGACTTGCCGTTCTTTAATAAAGGAGATGTTGCGTTTTGTATATTTTATGAATAAAGATTTTTTTTTAATAACAGGTAAGACCATACTGTTGTGCTGTACTGTACATGTTTTGACCTGCTGTACTTAAATAAAGGAGATGTTTTGTGTTTTAACTTGTATTAATAAACAAATGTTTTTATACACTGTACACAAGACCTGCACAATTCCAGTCCCTGAGGGCCGCAAACAGGCCCGGTTTTCAAAGTTGTCCTGGAAACCGGGCCTTTTTGCGGCCCTCGAGGACTGGAGTTGTGCAGGCCTGACTGACTGCTGTAAATGTTTGACCTGCTGTACTTAAATAAAGGAGATGTTGCGTTTTTTATATTTTATGAATAAAGAGTTTTTTTTAATAACAGGTGCTGTAAATGTTTTTACTTTCTGTACATAAATGTTTTCACTAGCAGTAAACCATACACCTGTTGATGTTTTGGATTGCTGTGCACTTAAAATGTTTTTACATTGCACAGTATTTGTAAATAAATGTTTTTGTACTTACTCCACCAATAAAAGAACATGTTGATTTGTTTTAAAATGTTCCATTGGCTCCTTTGATACTGTACAAGAGTATTAAAAAAAAAATAGAAGACACATTCTGTACTGTACAGGACTGTACTGTATGTACTGTTACTATATAGAAGACACATACTGTATGTACTGTAATACATGTAGAATAAATACATATTTTATTTTTTCGGGTTTATTACACAGTATACTGTATATAAAAAAGTATTGTATACTGTACGGTCGGAAAACATCAGCATACTGTTTCAGGTATTCTATCCTAATCAATAACAACGGCCACTAAACTGTAGACTCCGGTACTTGGTTTTTTAAATCCGATTCAGCAATGTGCAGGCATTGTTACACAAAGCGATATTATCCATTGAAATCCCTCCATTAGCCGTTTTCTTTTTTAAGGAAAAACAAAAAGAAAAGTTTTACTGTAATGGTCAGTCCCTAAAGAAGTTCCCAGTCAGTCCCACCAATAATTTTCTCGGGGGGCGTCTCCTGTTCACATGCGCATGCACCTACTTTCGATGTAATGACACGCATATGCGTTTCAAGAAGGTTCCAATGCGCATGCGCCTAGCGTTCCACCAATTGTCCAGTATCTGCAGTACAGTACTGTAGAAGCCGCTCAGCCAATGATATTGCTTACAGGAGAATCGCTTGACTTTTGAATCGCACCGATATTGATATTGTCAAAATAAAAAAAAAACAGAAAATAATACGGCAACAATACTCACCATAGAATTTCCCAATCAGCTGGCACCGGCGCCGGGCCACTGCCAGTCCAGTATTCTTGATCATTCACGTTGACAGTTGGCAGCGGGACTACTACACCTGTAGTCAGCTGATGAGGCTGGAAATCGCTTAGGTACATGCAAGCTTGCTCGAAACTGCACGCGAAATCTGGCTCAGGCTGCAGGTATCCGTGCGTGGACTGACAGCAAGGGTTGTCACTGATGGTGGGACCGTTATTGGAAGCCGGTGCTGGTGCTGGCGCATTGCTTGCCAGTGACTGTCGTTTCTTAGTTGGTTTTAACACGACCTTTCGCCTTTTGCTGTCTGCATGATCATAGATACAGGAAAAAGCCAGTGATACACACCAAAACCCTCCAATAAATTCGGGATCAATACGATAAAAACATGGATCGCTACATAACCTTTTCCTTATTGCACGCTTCCACACATGAGGAGCTGGCGAAAATTTGTAAAAGTCATAGTTTTCGATAAAATACTGATAAATTTGAACAACTGTTGCCATCTTATCATCTGTTGCATTAATCGCGGCCCATATCAAATACGCGTAAGTTCTGTCGGGTTTTTGGAAAACGGGCTGCACTTGAACACTCATGGTGGCGGCTCTCTGGAGAATAACAGAAACTGGTCTTTGTCTTTCTTTAATAGGAAAAGCCTAAATTGATACATTATTGTAACCTCTTCCTTCAGTCTCAAGGCCAATTTACAATAGCACACTGTGGTATCTTTTTTAAACGAAACACCTGCAAGTCGACACATTACTGAAGCGCATGCGCATTACAATTCATGAATATCTGCCATCTGGCGGATACGCGAAGAATTGCAACCTATTAAATCCGAACCATTCTCAATAATCGCATGAACCGCGCATCAACCGCGCACGACCCGCGCATGACCCGCAGCTGAGAACGCAACATGAATGCGGCATGCAACCTGTGAAGTGCGTCGCATTCGGAAAAAAATCCAGGAAAAATGCGGTGATGTTTTAGAATAAACGGGGCCACAGCAGTATCTTGAGCTGCTTTACATTGTTTATCACATTGTCACTTGCTCTATTGTTGGTGCAGATCTGGTTTTATACGTATTTGAATTTTTCCACATTTATATTCACATGTGAAAACACTTGTTCACTTTGAGTTCACAAATTATTTATTTAAGATTTGCTTTCACTAAAGTTCACTGTTTGTGTATATAGACATGTTGCACTATATTAGGAGCGCCCGATTACACTTTTCTTTTCAATTTTCTCTAGTGGCTCCTCATAGTCACATGTCCAATGGAGAGGAAACAGCTATGGGACAGTGTGCCATACACAGGGGGTTACACTGATAATAAGAGTTATAGGGAGCAGTTGTATGGGGCAATAGGAGGAGTTGTAGAGAGAGGTTATATGGGGTAATAGGAGGAGTTATAAGGAGCGATTATATTGGGCTATAGGAGGAGTTATTGGGAGCAGTTATATGGAGCAATCGGAGGAATTATTGGGAGCAGTTACAGTATATGGAACAATAGGAGGAGTTATAGGAAGCGGTTATATGGTAAAATAGGAGGAGTTATAGGGAGCGGTTATATGGTGTAATAGGAGGATTTATAGGGAGCAGTTAAATTGAGCAATAAGAGGAGTTATAGGGAGGGGTTATATGGTGTAATAAGAGGAGTTATAAAGAGAAGTTAAATTGCGCAATAGGAGCTGTTATATGGAGCAGTAGGAAAAGTTATAAGGAGAGGTTATATGGATCAATAGGAGGTGTTATTGGGAGGGGTTTTATGGGCTAATAGAAAGAGTTATATGGTAATAGAAAGAGTTATAGGTGCCAGACATGCATATTCTCTTATGAACAATAATTCACCAATTGCTTCTTTGGATGCTGTATGAGATGTTTGCAGAGGTGAAAACAGGAGGCTGCTTTTGGAAAATAAATGTAGGCTTTTTTTTTATTTCAACCAAAGCTTTAACAACATCAAATATTAGCTTGTGAACAGCATAAACAGGGTTAACATGATAAGTCAGGCCTAGCTCCCATACAGAGCACTAACTACACCAAGAATGTAATTCCTACTTGTGTAAAACATATTTGACGGACAAGTAAGTTCAGCAGGAGTAGCCTAAATTTCTGTTTCGCTGATTTGAGATTTAGTTTGTGTGCAGTTTTTTGTCTATTAAAGTTCATTTTAAGGTACAATACCACACACAATAACGTTGATTCATTCTACATACTAGTTTATTTCTAACTATGAGTGAACACCATTAATGGGGGGTCAGTCCCCAATAGATCTAAAGTGACCTAATTACAGGGTCGTGTTTAATGGGTTAAAGGGTCAATCCCACATTGGAGCAAAGTGACCGAATGGCAGGGACGTGTCTAATGTATTAAACGGTCAGTCCCCAGTAGGAGCAAAGAGACCTAATGACGGGACATGTTTAATGGGTTCAAGAGTCCGTCCCACTGCAAAGTGACCTAATTACAGGGACGTGTTTAATGGTTTAAATGGTCAGTTCCACGCAGGAGAAAATTGACCTAATGACAGGGATGTGGTTATGTGTTAAAGGGTCAGTCCCATGTACAAGCAAAGTAACCTTATAACAGTGATGTGTTAAGTTGGTTAAAGTGTCAGTCTCCAGTAGGAGCAAAGTGACTTAATGACAGAGGCATGTTTTCTATTCTTTCCCTCTCCCCATTAAATTGTCTCTCTTGTTCAGATCTGGTCGGAAGAGGATGATGAAGCACTTGGGAACAAAGATACAGACCAGCAGGGCCCAGCTGGAAGACAGAATGGCGAAGACCTCCATGGCCACGGTGTACTTACCACGGGCACTGAGGGAGGCCGGGATATAGGACAGCCATGCACTGAGGAAGGCCAGCATGCTGAAGGTGATGAACTTGGCCTCGTTAAAGTTGTCAGGGAGATGCCTGGCCAGGAAGGCAAGGATGAAGCTTATGGTTGCCAAGAGCCCAAGATATCCCAGCATGCACCAGAATGCAGCTGGAGAGCCCTCATTACACTCAACAATAATGACCCCTGGTTGGGTTTGTACGTTGTGTTCTGGGAAGGGAGGGGAATATGACAGCCACGTAATGCACACACACAGCTGAATAAGGACACTCAGTCCGATGACAAAGTAGGACACCTTTGTTCCTGTCCACTTCCTAAGGTTGCTTCCTGGCTTTGTGGCCTTGAAAGCAATGACAACGGTGATGGTTTTGGCAAGGACACAGGAGACACAGATGGCAAAGACCATGCCGAATGCCACCTGGCGAAGAAGACACTTCTCAGGTTGGGGGTAACCTATGAAAGCCAAAGAGCAGAGGAAGCAGAGTGAAAGGGATAACAGAAGAAGACAACTTATAGCATAGTTGTTGGCTCGGATAATGGGAGTGGCTCTGTAGTGGCTGAAAATCCCCAAGAGGGCAACTGGGATTGTGGAAGAAGTGACACTAGTGGCTACCAAAGCAGCTCCCAAGTACTCTTCGTAGGACAGAAACTCAAAGGTCTTTGGGAAGCATCTGTCCTGTTGGACATTGGGCAACTGGTTCCACGGGCATCGAAGGCAGTCAATGGAGTCTGAAAGATAATAAGTTAGAGGAGGAGTTACAGGGAGCATTATAGGATAACTTAGAGGAGGAGTTATAGGGAGCAGTTAAAGGATAACTTAGAGGAGGAGTTATAGGGAGCAGTTAAAGGATAACTTAGAGGAGGAGTTATAGGGAGCAGTGTCACGGGAGACCAGGTTTATTGTACACCTTTTACCAGGATCATATATTGGGCAAAACAGCATTATGAAATAAATTGAGATTTATTCATGGAAATAGGCATACACACAATGATACACAACATACAGACGAAAAGACACACTTACTTGGGGACTGGGGTCAAACAGTAGACTTTCCTAACTGTATGTGTGACGGTAGGGCGTAGTCGGCCTTCATTAATAAAGGTGGAGCCAGCTGGCTGCCCCTGAAACCGTATGTCAAGGGCTGAGTGTCTAATATTGTACCTGTCAGGGTCTCCTAGACCTCCTGCCTAGCCATAGTTCTTCTTTGTCCACCGGGTGTGCTGCTGCCTTCTGTTTCCTCTGGGTTCCTCTCTGTCTGTCTGTCTTTCTTCTTGTTGCTCCTCTCTCTGTCTTATAGCTCTGCTTCCTGTCTGTTTCCTTTGCCTTTGCTTGAAGTCAGACTCCTATCGCACATGCCTCTGATCCTGATCTGTTTTCTGTACCTGTACCTGTATTATAGAAGTCTGTTCACAGTAAAAGCCCTTGCTAGTAATCTGGCTTGTCCCTGTTTGTTCCTTGCTCCCCGGTCTCAGTCCCTGCTCCCCGGTCTCAGTCCCTGCTTCCCATTCTCAGTCCCTGCTCCCGGTCCTGTCCTGCCCCGCCTGTCCTGTTCCAGTCTTTTCGTTGCCAACCTCTGGTTGTTACCTGACTTCGCTACCTGCCGCCTGCCTCGGACCCCTGCTTGTTACCTCACTTCGCTACCTGCCACCTGCCTCGGACCCCTGCTTGTTACCTGACTTCGCTACCTGCCGCCTTCCTCAGACCCCTGCTTGTGACCCCTACTTCGCTTCCTGCTGTTCCGGCCACCGAGATCCTACCCGCCACAGGAGTCCCCCGTGACAGTACCTTACTGTGTTGCACTGTTATTCTGTTCCCCTTATAATGTCCCCCATAGGGTTATAAGCTAGGAACGTTGTGTGTGGGGTTAACTGTATAAGCCCAGTGGGCTAGTTAATGCCTTCTATGTGTATTCCCTTTGACTCATGGTCCCGCAGCTGTCTGTGCCAGCTTATAAGTGGGTTACCTTGTATGGATGGCCTCATGAGAAATAGCTGCAGGGCAGAGACTTCTGGAACATGAGGGAAAGGGGGGATATTTTAACCTGTATTGCCTGCCAGCAAGGTTTTAGAACCCCCACATTTTAGATTCAGGTGGTGGAGTGCAAGCATTTTGTGTTTGTCCTGTGAGAAAAACGATTTTGGTGACAAAAGGCAGACAGATTGATTCGCATTTCAACGCAAACCAGCTCAGGTAATGGAATTTCCTGTGCAAAGCCATGTAGGTGCACATGGCAAGGGGGGGGGGGGGAAGGCTGTGAACAGGATATCTAGATTATAAAGTTTTTGTTTCAGGTAGACACAGCAGAGCCAGGAAAAATGGTTGTTGGAGTTCAAATTCATAAGCATGATTTCCATTGGCCAGTTTTGAATCTTGCCCTCCTATGAGTGAATGCACAATCACAATCTATACTCTAATTGGCTGCCAGCCCCCTCAGTGTATTAGATATGAAACAAGTCCTATATAAGGGAGTGCAGTGTAGCAGATAACTCTCTTTTTCCTGTTGGAGATTTGAAGAAAAGCAGCTGCTGGCGGGCCTCTCAAATGTGCTTCTGAAGTGAAAGAGCTATTCACACAGGGAAGCATGGAGAGGCCTAGCCAGCAGGCTGGATTTCGGTTCAGGACGTCCAGACAAGGGTCCTATCAAGGTAAGCCTTTGCTGAAGCAGGGGCCTTGCAACTAGGAAAGTCTAGTCCTTAAACCCCAGACCCCTGTAAGTGTGCATATTCTCTGTATTTTGTATTCCTGTGTGTTTCCGAGGTCTTATCCAAATAAACCTAATTTTATTTCATTACTGTGTTTTGCCTATTGACTGATCCCTTAAATATAAATGGTGTTAAAAGTCCTGGGCTACCGTGACATATGGCACTCTAAATAAGAGTTTTTCCTTGACCGGGACTTCACTCCAAATGTCTTGGAACTAAAATCGGCTTGAAATCCAAACCGCATCCTCTGCGTTCATTTCTGAGAACCTGGCTGCAAAAAACTGGACTTAGAATATTTTCCGGGCAAACTTTTCTGAAGCCGATGCTCTGCTATTCATGCAGGAGCACTTTTTAAAAGCCCGCCCGCACTTCTGGTGCTGAGAATCTCACCGGTGATTGGCTTAGGGGTTTCTTATAGTATTTTGGAGTTCATTCACAAAATACTACAGCCAATCAGAGTGTGGGAACTTTCTCAATAGCCAATCAGAGCGATGCCGGTCTGGAAAGCCGGGTAAGCGGGGAATCTGAATCTGCCAAGGGACATGCGCAAGTTTGCCACCTAAGTCCCATGCTATTCAGATGTCACCCGCTGGGTCAGGCTCCTCCATGTCTGGTAGGACTAATGGCAGCCTGGACAACTGCCATTCATCACAAGATGTGGGTACTTGAGCCCTTCCCTTTTGCACAAATGGTCTTCAGACCCCTGGCATCCTCTGGTGGCTTTCATCTCCGATGTTCAGCAGACATACTGGCACCAACTTGGTAGCCTGGTAGCCTGCCTGAACATTGGTTCCGAAAGTCCCAGCTCATTTACAGTGCAAAACAGTACATACAGTACACTATTAAACCCAATGTTAATAAAGTATACTTTTACTTCATCCTAAGTCTCTGGGTATGGGGAATAGAATATTAAGTTGCACTTTATTTTCTACAAGCCTTTATTCCCCACACACTATGTAAGAGACTTTGACTGGACTATAAGAGTCCCCTCACAACCTTATACTTATGGTTGGAGTACCCATGAGTCCCAATACAGGTTCTGGGCTACCTGGGCATTAACTCGGTATCCCCCTTAACCTAGGGACCCTTCAGTTACAGAGACACTTTGCATTCCTTTGCCCCATTTACCTTTCTGGGCTATGCTGAAGCAGGGAACCCTAGCGGTGAGTCGCGCAAGCGTTTTCAAGGGAAGATATTGCCGGAACAATGTGCCTACATGTATCCGAGAATCAGGGATGATTCTCGGGTACAGTTTTAGGGGAACCGACAACTACCTAGGCACATTCTGACAACAATTCCTCCACAAAAAAACCCCTGAAAATCATACCCTAGCAATCCCTGCTCGTTGGCATCCCTGGAAAGGTAAAAACACGAAAAAAAATATTTGTCGCAAAATACATGTACATTTGCTGGGCTCAAGAGCTGACACTCTTGAACCCTAAAATTCAGATCAGAGGTAACCAAACGCAGGGTTTGACCTTTATTAAGAGCCTTGTTACCCCCTCATCATCATCACAAGTGGTTATAGGATAACTTAGAGGGCGAGATATAGGGAGCAGTTATAAGATAAATTAGAGGAAGAGTTATAAGGAGACGTTATAGGATAAATTAGAGGAGGAGTTATAGGATAAGTTATAGGATAAGTTAGAGGAGGAGTTATAGGATAAGTTACAGGAGGAGTTATAGGATAAGTTAGAGGAGGAGTTATAGGATAAGTTAGAGGAGGAGTTATAGGATAAGTTATAGGATAAGTTAGAGGAGGAGTTATAGGATAAGTTATAGGATAAGTTAGAGGAGGAGTTATAGGATAAGTTAGAGGAGGAGTTATAGGATAAGTTATAGGATAAGTTATAGGATAAGTTAGAGGAGGAGTTATAGGATAAGTTAGAGGAGGAGTTATAGGATAAGTTAGAGGAGGAGTTATAGGATAAGTTAGAGGATGCTAGTGGAGGAGTTATAGGATAAGTTAGAGGAGGAGTTATAGGATAAGTTAGAGGAGGAGTTATAGGATAAGTTATAGGATAAGTTAGAGGAGGATTTATAGGATAAGTTATAGGAGGAGTTATAGGATAAGTTAGAGGAGGATTTATAGAGAGCAGTAAAAGTATAAGATAGAGGAGGAGTTATAGGGAGCAGTTATACAGATGTAGCCATACTCCGTGTCCTCGGCACGATGGACACAGAAAAAGCGCTTGGGACAGTACGATTGCGGAAGTATTAACGCTGTAGAGGGACCGTGATCCTGAATGGGACGCTATTAAGTAGTAATCCTTCGCTTTATCAGTCAAGCCAAACAGTGTGGGGGAGCTGTGCAGATTCACAGAGCAGCGCAGAACTAGAGGTAAGAAGCAGAGAGAGAGGTGGGGGAGCTGCGCAGAATCACAGAGCAGCGCAGAACTAGAGGTAAGAAGCAGAGAGAGAGGTGGGGGCGCTGCGCAGAGTCACAGAGCAGCGCAGAACTAGAGGTAAGAAGCAGAGAGAGAGGTGGGGGAGCTGCGCAGTCACAGAGCAGCGCAGAACTAGAGGTAAGAAGCAGAGAGAGAGGTGGGGGAGCTGCGCAGTCACAGAGCAGCGCAGAACTCGAGGTAAGAAGCAGAGAGAGAGGTGGGGGAGCTGCGCAGTCACAGAGCAGCGCAGAACTAGAGGTAAGAAGCAGAGAGAGAGGTGGGGGAGCTGCGCAGTCACAGAGCAGCGCAGAACTAGAGGTAAGAAGCAGAGAGAGAGGTGGGGGAGCTGCGCAGTCACAGAGCAGCGCAGAACTAGAGGTAAGAAGCAGAGAGAGAGGTGGGGGAGCTGCGCAGTCACAGAGCAGCGCAGAACTAGAGGTAAGAAGCAGAGAGAGAGGTGGGGGAGCTGCGCAGTCACAGAGCAGCGCAGAACTAGAGGTAAGAAGCAGAGAGAGAGGTGGGGGAGCTGCGCAGTCACAGAGCAGCGCAGAACTCAAGGTAAGAAGCAGAGAGAGAGGTGGGGGAGCTGCGCAGTCACAGAGCAGCGCAGAACTAGAGGTAAGAAGCAGAGAGAGAGGTGGGGGAGCTGCGCAGTCACAGAGCAGCGCAGAACTAGAGGTAAGAAGCAGAGAGAGAGGTGGGGGAGCTGCGCAGTCACAGAGCAGCGCAGAACTAGAGGTAAGAAGCAGAGAGAGAGGTGGGGGAGCTGCGCAGTCACAGAGCAGCGCAGAACTAGAGGTAAGAAGCAGAGAGAGAGGTGGGGGAGCTGCGCAGTCACAGAGCAGCGCAGAACTAGAGGTAAGAAGCAGAGAGAGAGGTGGGGGAGCTGCGCAGTCACAGAGCAGCGCAGAACTAGAGGTAAGAAGCAGAGAGAGAGGTGGGGGAGCTGCGCAGTCACAGAGCAGCGCAGAACTAGAGGTAAGAAGCAGAGAGAGAGGTGGGGGAGCTGCGCAGTCACAGAGCAGCGCAGAACTAGAGGTAAGAAGCAGAGAGAGAGGTGGGGGAGCTGCGCAGTCACAGAGCAGCGCAGAACTCAAGGTAAGAAGCAGAGAGAGAGGTGGGGGAGCTGCGCAGTCACAGAGCAGCGCAGAACTAGAGGTAAGAAGCAGAGAGAGAGGTGGGGGAGCTGCGCAGTCACAGAGCAGCGCAGAACTAGAGGTAAGAAGCAGAGAGAGAGGTGGGGGAGCTGCGCAGTCACAGAGCAGCGCAGAACTAGAGGTAAGAAGCAGAGAGAGAGGTGGGGGAGCTGAGCAGTCACAGAGCAGCGCAGAACTAGAGGTAAGAAGCAGAGAGAGAGGTGGGGGAGCTGCGCAGTCACAGAGCAGAACTAGAGGTAAGAAGCAGAGAGAGAGGTGGGGGAGCTGCGCAGTCACAGAGCAGAACTAGAGGTAAGAAGCAGAGAGAGAGGTGGGGGCGCTGCGCAGTCACAGAGCAGCGCAGAACTAGAGGTAAGAAGCAGAGAGAGAGGTGGGGGCGCTGCGCAGTCACAGAGCAGCGCAGAACTAGAGGTAAGAAGCAGAGAGAGAGGTGGGGGAGCTGCGCAGTCACAGAGCAGCGCAGAACTAGAGGTAAGAAGCAGAGAGAGAGGTGGGGGCGCTGCGCAGAGTCACAGAGCAGCGCAGAACTAGAGGTAAGAAGCAGAGAGAGAGGTGGGGGAGCTGCGCAGTCACAGAGCAGCGCAGAACTAGAGGTAAGAAGCAGAGAGAGAGGTGGGGGAGCTGCGCAGTCACAGAGCAGCGCAGAACTAGAGGTAAGAAGCAGAGAGAGAGGTGGGGGAGCTGAGCAGAGTCACAGAGCAGCGCAGAACAGAGGTAAGAAGCAGAGAGAGAGGTGGGGGAGCTGCGCAGTCACAGAGCAGCGCAGAACTCAAGGTAAGAAGCAGAGAGAGAGGTGGGGGAGCTGCGCAGTCACAGAGCAGCGCAGAACTAGAGGTAAGAAGCAGAGAGAGAGGTGGGGGAGCTGCGCAGTCACAGAGCAGCGCAGAACTAGAGGTAAGAAGCAGAGAGAGAGGTGGGGGAGCTGCGCAGAATCACAGAGCAGCGCAGAACTAGAGGTAAGAAGCAGAGAGAGAGATGGGGGAGCTGCGCAGTCACAGAGCAGCGCAGAACTAGAGGTAAGAAGCAGAGAGAGAGGTGGGGGCGCTGCGCAGTCACAGAGCAGCGCAGAACTAGAGGTAAGAAGCAGAGAGAGAGGTGGGGGAGCTGTGCAGTCACAGAGCAGCGCAGAACTCGAGGTAAGAAGCAGAGAGAGAGGTGGGGGAGCTGCGCAGTCACAGAGCAGCGCAGAACTAGAGGTAAGAAGCAGAGAGAGAGGTGGGGGAGCTGCGCAGAGTCACAGAGCAGCGCAGAACTAGAGGTAAGAAGCAGAGAGAGAGGTGGGGGCGCTGCGCAGTCACAGAGCAGCGCAGAACTAGAGGTAAGAAGCAGAGAGAGAGGTGGGGGAGCTGCGCAGTCACAGAGCAGCGCAGAACTAGAGGTAAGAAGCAGAGAGAGAGGTGGGGGAGCTGCGCAGTCACAGAGCAGCGCAGAACTAGAGGTAAGAAGCAGAGAGAGAGGTGGGGGAGCTGCGCAGTCACAGAGCAGCGCAGAACTAGAGGTAAGAAGCAGAGAGAGAGGTGGGGGAGCTGCGCAGAGTCACAGAGCAGAACTAGAGGTAAGAAGCAGAGAGAGAGGTGGGGGAGCTGCGCAGAGTCACAGAGCAGCGCAGAACTAGAGGTAAGAAGCAGAGAGAGAGGTGGGGGAGCTGCGCAGTCACAGAGCGGCGCAGAACTAGAGGTAAGAAGCAGAGTGAGAGGTGGGGGAGCTGCGCAGTCACAGAGCAGCGCAGAACTAGAGGTAAGAAGCAGAGAGAGAGGTGGGGGAGCTGCGCAGTCACAGAGCAGCGCAGAACTAGAGGTAAGAAGCAGAGAGAGAGGTGGGGGAGCTGCGCAGTCACAGAGCAGCGCAGAACTAGAGGTAAGAAGCAGAGAGAGAGGTGGGGGAGCTGCGCAGTCACAGAGCAGCGCAGAACAGAGGTAAGAAGCAGAGAGAGAGGTGGGGGAGCTGCGCAGTCACAGAGCAGCGCAAAACTAGAGGTAAGAAGCAGAGAGAGAGGTGGGGGAGCTGCGCAGAATCACAGAGCAGCGCAGAACTAGAGGTAAGAAGCAGAGAGAGAGGTGGGGGAGCTGCGCAGTCACAGAGCAGCGCAGAACTAGAGGTAAGAAGCAGAGAGAGAGGTGGGGGAGCTGCGCAGTCACAGAGCAGCGCAGAACTAGAGGTAAGAAGCAGAGAGAGAGGTGGGGGAGCTGCGCAGAATCACAGAGCAGCGCAGAACTAGAGGTAAGAAGCAGAGAGAGAGGTGGGGGAGCTGCGCAGTCACAGAGCAGCGCAGAACAGAGGTAAGAAGCAGAGAGAGAGGTGGGGGCGCTGCGCAGAATCACAGAGCAGCGCAGAACTAGAGGTAAGAAGCAGAGAGAGAGGTGGGGGAGCTGCGCAGTCACAGAGCAGCGCAGAACAGAGGTAAGAAGCAGAGAGAGAGGTGGGGGAGCTGCGCAGTCACAGAGCAGCGCAGAACTAGAGGTAAGAAGCAGAGAGAGAGGTGGGGGAGCTGCGCAGTCACAGAGCAGCGCAGAACAGAGGTAAGAAGCAGAGAGAGAGGTGGGGGAGCTGCGCAGTCACAGAGCAGCGCAGAACTAGAGGTAAGAAGCAGAGAGAGAGGTGGGGGAGCTGCGCAGAATCACAGAGCAGCGCAGAACTAGAGGTAAGAAGCAGAGAGAGAGGTGGGGGAGCTGCGCAGTCACAGAGCAACGCAGAACTAGAGGTAAGAAGCAGAGAGAGAGGTGGGGGAGCTGCGCAGTCACAGAGCAGCGCAGAACTAGAGGTAAGAAGCAGAGAGAGAGGTGGGGGAGCTGCGCAGTCACAGAGCAGCGCAGAACTAGAGGTAAGAAGCAGAGAGAGAGGTGGGGGAGCTGCGCAGTCACAGAGCAGCGCAGAACTAGAGGTAAGAAGCAGAGAGAGAGGTGGGGGAGCTGCGCAGTCACAGAGCAGCGCAGAACTAGAGGTAAGAAGCAGAGAGAGAGGTGGGGGAGCTGCGCAGTCACAGAGCAGCGCAGAACTAGAGGTAAGAAGCAGAGAGAGAGGTGGGGGAGCTGCGCAGTCACAGAGCAGCGCAGAACTAGAGGTAAGAAGCAGAGAGAGAGGTGGGGGAGCTGCGCAGTCACAGAGCAGCGCAGAACTAGAGGTAAGAAGCAGAGAGAGAGGTGGGGGAGCTGCGCAGTCACAGAGCAGCGCAGAACTAGAGGTAAGAAGCAGAGAGAGAGGTGGGGGAGCTGCGCAGTCACAGAGCAGCGCAGAACTAGAGGTAAGAAGCAGAGAGAGAGGTGGAGGAGCTGCGCAGTCACAGAGCAGCGCAGAACTAGAGGTAAGAAGCAGAGAGAGAGGTGGGGGAGCTGCGCAGTCACAGAGCAGCGCAGAACTAGAGGTAAGAAGCAGAGAGAGAGATGGGGGAGCTGCGCAGAATCACAGAGCAGCGCAGAACTAGAGGTAAGAAGCAGAGAGAGAGGTGGGGGAGCTGCGCAGTCACAGAGCAGCGCAGAACTAGAGGTAAGAAGCAGAGAGAGAGGTGGGGGAGCTGAGCAGTCACAGAGCAGCGCAGAACTAGAGGTAAGAAGCAGAGAGAGAGGTGGGGGAGCTGCGCAGTCACAGAGCAGCGCAGAACTAGAGGTAAGAAGCAGAGAGAGAGGTGGGGGAGCTGCGCAGTCACAGAGCAGCGCAGAACTAGAGGTAAGAAGCAGAGAGAGAGGTGGGGGAGCTGCGCAGTCACAGAGCAGCGCAGAACTAGAGGTAAGAAGCAGAGAGAGAGGTGGGGGAGCTGCGCAGTCACAGAGCAGCGCAGAACTAGAGGTAAGAAGCAGAGAGAGAGGTGGGGGAGCTGCGCAGTCACAGAGCAGCGCAGAACTAGAGGTAAGAAGCAGAGAGAGAGGTGGGGGAGCTGAGCAGAATCACAGAGCAGCGCAGAACAGAGGTAAGAAGCAGAGAGAGAGGTGGGGGAGCTGCGCAGTCACAGAGCAGCGCAGAACTAGAGGTAAGAAGCAGAGAGAGAGGTGGGGGCGCTGCGCAGTCACAGAGCAGCGCAGAACTAGAGGTAAGAAGCAGAGAGAGAGGTGGGGGAGCTGCGCAGTCACAGAGCAGCGCAGAACTAGAGGTAAGAAGCAGAGAGAGAGGTGGGGGAGCTGCGCAGTCACAGAGCAGCGCAGAACTAGAGGTAAGAAGCAGAGAGAGAGGTGGGGGAGCTGCGCAGTCACAGAGCAGCGCAGAACTAGAGGTAAGAAGCAGAGAGAGAGGTGGGGGAGCTGCGCAGTCACAGAGCAGCGCAAAACTAGAGGTAAGAAGCAGAGAGAGAGGTGGGGGAGCTGCGCAGAATCACAGAGCAGCGCAGAACTAGAGGTAAGAAGCAGAGAGAGAGGTGGGGGAGCTGCGCAGTCACAGAGCAGCGCAGAACTAGAGGTAAGAAGCAGAGAGAGAGGTGGGGGCGCTGCGCAGTCACAGAGCAGCGCAGAACTAGAGGTAAGAAGCAGAGAGAGAGGTGGGGGAGCTGCGCAGTCACAGAGCAGCGCAGAACTAGAGGTAAGAAGCAGAGAGAGAGGTGGGGGAGCTGCGCAGTCACAGAGCAGCGCAGAACTAGAGGTAAGAAGCAGAGAGAGAGGTGGGGGAGCTGCGCAGTCACAGAGCAGCGCAGAACTAGAGGTAAGAAGCAGAGAGAGAGGTGGGGGAGCTGCGCAGTCACAGAGCAGCGCAGAACTAGAGGTAAGAAGCAGAGAGAGAGGTGGGGGAGCTGCGCAGTCACAGAGCAGCGCAGAACTAGAGGTAAGAAGCGGAGAGAGAGGTGGGGGAGCTGCGCAGAGTCACAGAGCAGCGCAGAACTAGAGGTAAGAAGCAGAGAGAGAGGTGGGGGAGCTGCGCAGTCACAGAGCAGCGCAGAACTAGAGGTAAGAAGCAGAGAGAGAGGTGGGGGAGCTGCGCAGTCACAGAGCAGCGCAGAACTAGAGGTAAGAAGCAGAGAGAGAGGTGGGGGAGCTGCGCAGTCACAGAGCAGCGCAGAACTAGAGGTAAGAAGCAGAGAGAGAGATGGGGGAGCTGCGCAGTCACAGAGCAGCGCAGAACTAGAGGTAAGAAGCAGAGAGAGAGGTGGGGGAGCTGCGCAGTCACAGAGCAGCGCAGAACTAGAGGTAAGAAGCAGAGAGAGAGGTGGGGGAGCTGCGCAGTCACAGAGCAGCGCAGAACTAGAGGTAAGAAGCAGAGAGAGAGGTGGGGGCGCTGCGCAGTCACAGAGCAGAACTAGAGGTAAGAAGCAGAGAGAGAGGTGGGGGAGCTGCGCAGTCACAGAGCAGCGCAGAACTAGAGGTAAGAAGCAGAGAGAGAGGTGGGGGAGCTGCGCAGTCACAGAGCAGCGCAGAACTAGAGGTAAGAAGCAGAGAGAGAGGTGGGGGCGCTGCGCAGTCACAGAGCAGCGCAGAACTAGAGGTAAGAAGCAGAGAGAGAGGTGGGGGAGCTGCGCAGAATCACAGAGCAGCGCAGAACTAGAGGTAAGAAGCAGAGAGAGAGGTGGGGGAGCTGCGCAGTCACAGAGCAGCGCAGAACTAGAGGTAAGAAGCAGAGAGAGAGGTGGGGGCGCTGCGCAGAATCACAGAGCAGCGCAGAACTAGAGGTAAGAAGCAGAGAGAGAGGTGGGGGAGCTGCGCAGTCACAGAGCAGCGCAGAACTAGAGGTAAGAAGCAGAGAGAGAGGTGGGGGAGCTGCGCAGTCACAGAGCAGCGCAGAACTAGAGGTAAGAAGCAGAGAGAGAGGTGGGGGAGCTGCGCAGTCACAGAGCAGCGCAGAACTAGAGGTAAGAAGCAGAGAGAGAGGTGGGGGAGCTGCGCAGAATCACAGAGCAGCGCAGAACTAGAGGTAAGAAGCAGAGAGAGAGGTGGGGGAGCTGCGCAGTCACAGAGCAGAACTAGAGGTAAGAAGCAGAGAGAGAGGTGGGGGAGCTGCGCAGTCACAGAGCAGAACTAGAGGTAAGAAGCAGAGAGAGAGGTGGGGGAGCTGCGCAGTCACAGAGCGGCGCAGAACTAGAGGTAAGAAGCAGAGAGAGAGGTGGGGGAGCTGCGCAGTCACAGAGCAGCGCAGAACTAGAGGTAAGAAGCAGAGAGAGAGGTGGGGGAGCTGCGCAGTCACAGAGCAGCGCAGAACTAGAGGTAAGAAGCAGAGAGAGAGGTGGGGGAGCTGCGCAGTCACAGAGCAGCGCAGAACTAGAGGTAAGAAGCAGAGAGAGAGGTGGGGGCGCTGCGCAGAATCACAGAGCAGCGAAGAACTAGAGGTAAGAAGCAGAGAGAGAGGTGGGGGAGCTGCGCAGTCACAGAGCAGCGCAGAACTCAAGGTAAGAAGCAGAGAGAGAGGTGGGGGAGCTGCGCAGTCACAGAGCAGCGCAGAACTAGAGGTAAGAAGCAGAGAGAGAGGTGGGGGAGCTGCGCAGTCACAGAGCAGCGCAGAACTAGAGGTAAGAAGCAGAGAGAGAGGTGGGGGAGCTGCGCAGTCACAGAGCAGCGCAGAACTAGAGGTAAGAAGCAGAGAGAGAGATGGGGGAGCTGCGCAGAGTCACAGAGCAGCGCAGAACTAGAGGTAAGAAGCAGAGAGAGAGATGGGGGAGCTGCGCAGAATCACAAAGCAGCGCAGAACTAGAGGTAAGAAGCAGAGAGAGAGGTGGGGGAGCTGCGCAGTCACAGAGCAGCGCAGAACTAGAGGTAAGAAGCAGAGAGAGAGGTGGGGGAGCTGCGCAGTCACAGAGCAGCGCAGAACTAGAGGTAAGAAGCAGAGAGAGAGGTGGGGGAGCTGAGCAGTCACAGAGCAGCGCAGAACAGAGGTAAGAAGCAGAGAGAGAGGTGGGGGAGCTGCACAGTCACAGAGCAGCGCAGAACTAGAGGTAAGAAGCAGAGAGAGAGGTGGGGGAGCTGCGCAGTCACAGAGCAGCGCAGAACTAGAGGTAAGAAGCAGAGAGAGAGGTGGGGGAGCTGCGCAGTCACAGAGCAGCGCAGAACTAGAGGTAAGAAGCAGAGAGAGAGGTGGGGGAGCTGCGCAGTCACAGAGCAGCGCAGAACTAGAGGTAAGAAGCAGAGAGAGAGGTGGGGGAGCTGCGCAGAGTCACAGAGCAGCGCAGAACTAGAGGTAAGAAGCAGAGAGAGAGGTGGGGGAGCTGCGCAGTCACAGAGCAGCGCAGAACTAGAGGTAAGAAGCAGAGAGAGAGGTGGGGGAGCTGCGCAGTCACAGAGCAGAACTAGAGGTAAGAAGCAGAGAGAGAGGTGGGGGAGCTGCGCAGTCACAGAGCAGCGCAGAACTAGAGGTAAGAAGCAGAGAGAGAGGTGGGGGAGCTGAGCAGTCACAGAGCAGCGCAGAACAGAGGTAAGAAGCAGAGAGAGAGGTGGGGGAGCTGCACAGTCACAGAGCAGCGCAGAACTAGAGGTAAGAAGCAGAGAGAGAGGTGGGGGAGCTGCGCAGTCACAGAGCAGCGCAGAACTAGAGGTAAGAAGCAGAGAGAGAGGTGGGGGCGCTGCGCAGTCACAGAGCAGCGCAGAACTAGAGGTAAGAAGCAGAGAGAGAGATGGGGGAGCTGCGCAGTCACAGAGCAGCGCAGAACTAGAGGTAAGAAGCAGAGAGAGAGATGGGGGAGCTGCACAGTCACAGAGCAGCGCAGAACTAGAGGTAAGAAGCAGAGAGAGAGGTGGGGGCGCTGCGCAGTCACAGAGCAGCGCAGAACTAGAGGTAAGAAGCAGAGAGAGAGGTGGGGGAGCTGCGCAGTCACAGAGCAGCGCAGAACTAGAGGTAAGAAGCAGAGAGAGAGATGGGGGAGCTGCACAGTCACAGAGCAGCGCAGAACAGAGGTAAGAAGCAGAGAGAGAGGTGGGGGCGTTGCGCAGTCACAGAGCAGCACAGAACTAGAGGTAAGAAGCAGAGAGAGAGGTGGGGGCGCTGCGCAGTCACAGAGCAGCGCAGAACTAGAGGTAAGAAGCAGAGAGAGAGGTGGGGGAGCTGCGCAGTCACAGAGCAGCGCAGAACTAGAGGTAAGAAGCAGAGAGAGAGGTGGGGGAGCTGCGCAGTCACAGAGCAGCGCAGAACTAGAGGTAAGAAGCAGAGAGAGAGGTGGGGGAGCTGCGCAGTCACAGAGCAGCGCAGAACTAGAGGTAAGAAGCAGAGAGAGAGGTGGGGGAGCTGCGCAGTCACAGAGCAGCGCAGAACTAGAGGTAAGAAGCAGAGAGAGAGGTGGGGGAGCTGCGCAGTCACAGAGCAGCGCAGAACTAGAGGTAAGAAGCAGAGAGAGAGGTGGGGGAGCTGCGCAGTCACAGAGCAGCGCAGAACTAGAGGTAAGAAGCAGAGAGAGAGGTGGGGGAGCTGCGCAGTCACAGAGCGGCGCAGAACTAGAGGTAAGAAGCAGAGAGAGAGGTGGGGGAGCTGCGCAGTCACAGAGCAGCGCAGAACTAGAGGTAAGAAGCAGAGAGAGAGGTGGGGGCGCTGCGCAGTCACAGAGCAGCGCAGAACTAGAGGTAAGAAGCAGAGAGAGAGGTGGGGGGCTGCGCAGTCACAGAGCAGCGCAGAACTAGAGGTAAGAAGCAGAGAGAGAGGTGGGGGAGCTGCGCAGTCACAGAGCAGCGCAGAACTAGAGGTAAGAAGCAGAGAGAGAGGTGGGGGCGCTGCGCAGTCACAGAGCAGCACAGAACTAGAGGTAAGAAGCAGAGAGAGAGGTGGGGGAGCTGCGCAGTCACAGAGCAGCGCAGAACTAGAGGTAAGAAGCGGAGAGAGAGGTGGGGGAGCTGCGCAGTCACAGAGCGGCGCAGAACTAGAGGTAAGAAGCAGAGAGAGAGGTGGGGGAGCTGCGCAGTCACAGAGCGGCGCAGAACTAGAGGTAAGAAGCAGAGAGAGAGGTGGGGGCGCTGCGCAGTCACAGAGCAGCGCAGAACTAGAGGTAAGAAGCAGAGAGAGAGGTGGGGGAGGTGCGCAGTCACAGAGCAGCGCAGAACTAGAGGTAAGAAGCAGAAAGAGAGGTGGGGGCGCTGCGCAGTCACAGAGCAGCGCAGAACTAGAGGTAAGAAGCAGAGAGAGAGGTGGGGGCGCTGCGCAGTCACAGAGCAGCGCAGAACTAGAGGTAAGAAGCAGAGAGAGAGGTGGGGGAGCTGAGCAGAATCACAAAGCAGCGCAGAACTAGAGGTAAGAAGCAGAGAGAGAGGTGGGGGCGCTGCGCTGAATCAGAGAGCAGCGCAGAACTAGAGGTAAGAAGCAGAGAGAGAGGTGGGGGAGCTGCGCAGTCACAGAGCAGCGCAGCACTAGAGGTAAGAAGCAGAGAGAGAGGTGGGGGAGCTGCGCAGAGTCACAGAGCAGCGCAGAACTAGAGGTAAGAAGCAGAGAGAGAGGTGGGGTAGCTGCGCAGTCACAGAGCAGCGCAGAACTAGAGGTAAGAAGCAGAGAGAGAGGTGGTTGAGCTGCGCAGAGTCACAGAGCAGCGCAGAACTAGAGGTAAGAAGCAGAGAGAGAGGTGGGGGCGCTGCGCAGTCACAGAGCAGCGCAGAACTAGAGGTAAGAAGCAGAGAGAGAGGTGGTTGAGCTGCGCAGAGTCACAGAGCAGCGCAGAACTAGAGGTAAGAAGCAGAGAGAGAGGTGGGGGCGCTGCGCAGTCACAGAGCAGCGCAGAACTAGAGGGTTGAGAATGAGGGAGAGAGTGAGGTTTGAGAATGAGGGAGAGTTAGAAGGAGAGAGAGGTGTGGTGTGAAGGAGAGGGAGGTGGGGGAATGAGGGAGAAGGAGAGTGTGGTGGGGTTGTGGGGGAGAGAGAGCGAGGTGTAGGTTTATAGTCTGGTTCCAATTTATTTTAATATATACTAATAAATGGATTTTAAATCAATCATATTTCTATACTTATAGGCCAGTATATTTGCTTCTCACTGCACAATAGCCACTTACCAAGGTTACTCTCCATACAGACACTGAGTGCATTATAAAGGGACTTATCTGGATGATAGTGTCTATACTTCATTCAGTGTCTTTTCTCCTTACTACTGTTCAGTTATATTGCCCTTTTGCACCTGTCTGTATTCATGAGCGTCGGTCATCTTAGGTAGAGCGGGTTCATCCACCCCTTTGTTTGTAGGTGTGGGGAGACAGAGAAAGGTGGGGGGGTGGGAGAGAGAGAGGTGGGTGCGTTGGAGAGAGAGATAAGGAGCGTGTGGGAAAGAGGTGGGGGCGTGAGGAAGAGCAAAAGAGGTTTAAGTGGGGGAGGAGAGTGAGAGAGGGAGGAGGTAAAGATGAGGTATGAGAGATAGAGGGGCGGGGGCATGGAACTATAGTCCTGAGCCCCAGGAAAGCTGTCTGCAGATCTTCTTATAGGAAGGGTTTGAGGAAGAGTTATAGGGAGGGAATTATTGGGAATATAATCCCACACCAAACACAATTAAACATTGAAAGAAAGGAATCTGTGACCAAACATATTACTATTTATGATGCAGTGGAATTCTTCCAGGGACAGAAAGAAGAAGAGGTGTCAGTGCTGTTGTCTGTAGTATCTCCCCAAGAGGGTGAGTAAGTGCATTTAGAGAGGGTCTTGGAATCATGTTAGAAAGTTAGGAATATACTTCACTGAGATGACAAAGATTTGGACAGAAAGGAGATTTTTAATGCAGTGGAATACTTCCAGACACAGAAAGAAGAGTTGTGAGTGCAGTGGTCTCTAGTATATTGCCATGGGGGTGAGTAAGTGCATTTTGAAAGGGTAGTGGAATCATATTATAAAGCTGGTAATATATTTAAATGAGGTGACAAATATTTTTTACAGAAACGAGACCCTAGAAGGTTTAAGTACTCTTTTATTAAAAGCATATTGAACTCGGGAAGGTAGAAAGCAGGAAGTCCCCAGGTTGCCTTTCTGATGATGTCACGTGTGTTACAGGAAGTTCCACGTGTCAAAGACATCAATGAGATTTCACATAACTTTTAGCTCTTCTCAGGAATGGGAAAAAAACAATGGAACTGGATGAATGAGCAGAAAGATACTTCTAACACTGGGGCCACTTTGCCACTCTGGACATGCTACCAAAGACACTCAGTCTGACACAAGAATGTAATGTTATATTCCTACTCTTTTCATACACCCTCTCCTGCTTTCACCACATGGTCCCTGTCACATGTACAGTATCATGTTCTTAATAGTGGTGCACAGTAGTAACCAGATCCTCTAAATGTTTGCAGATAAATAGGTGCTACTGTATTTCCTCTACTCATACTGGATGGAGGTACTTCCAAGTAATTCCTACAAAGTCCCCTAACCTACGGAATGCATCATACCACACAACAAACTCTCTTTTTCATAGGTACCCCTGGTATTATAGGACTTAAAAACATGTACCGTGCCCGCTAAAGAAGAGGGTAGAGTATGAGTTGCCTTTAATAAAAGAACGTTCCAATAGTAGCAATGAGTGAGAAAGGAATTAGGGAGTGAGGGTGATGGTTTGGGTTTGGTTCCACCAAGTTATTGAGATGTTTCTGTTGAAACTGAATGATCAACACAAGATTTATTTACTAGCTGCTACAGTACTTAGTACTTTGAAGACAAGGAGCACAGTTTGAAGTGACATTTTAAACCAAGCCCATCCCTCACCTGTGTGGTTGGAGATCTCTCCTTGGGGACAGGGGACACACTGGAAGCAGCAGGCAGGCTTCCCTCTTATAGCTGCCTTCCTGAAACCCGGGGAGCAGCTCTGACTGCAGACAGAGAGCGGGACCTGGAGAGAGAGGGAGGACGGTGACACAGAGACTGACTTTATATTCACCTGTACATACAGAAAGAGGAAAGGCTTAACTATATATCACCTGTACAGTTCCGGCCGATCTGAGTCTAAGTCGGCTAGATCCGCGGCTTTCAGATTATCCCGGTTAGGTGTGGTTTTTTGTCGTTTTCGCCAGGAGTGAACTGCGTTATTTTCGCGCTCGTGATATTAGCATTTTATTCTCGCTGTCTGCAATAGTGCAATGCCGTGTAAAAACTCAGGGGGGCGTTTGCGAGCTGTTGTCTTGGAAGTCTAATACCTTCGCGATTCAACCTACGTTAGTACACAGTCTGTGTGTGCGCGCGCAGTAATTGTAAATTTGCATATTTAAAGTATACATGCATTTGCAGTGCTGTGCTGCTGTACAGTATGTCTCATTTGAAAATTGTTGAAACGCATAGGCGTGTACAGTACTGTAACAGTGTCACATTTCGGCATATACAGCGCTCTCCCCTTGCTCAGGATAATTAACTGCACTGCAGGGTATTTCAACTTCTTATCTTCTGTGCAATGCAGTACATCTCTCCCACACCATTCCTTTGAACATGTGTCTGGTTTCAATCACATTCCTGCTTGACAGCAAGAATTTACTGCGCATGCACTTGTAACTTCGCCCACCACTGCTTGCTTGCCTGAGTGAGTGACCAAAAAAAAATTAATTTTTTTTTTTTATTGTAATTTTTTTATTTGTATTTTCTCCACAAGCCTGCAAAAACCATCTTACTGTATTACGATATTCAATCTGTGCTGTAGCTTTAGACTGCGACCCTATGCATTTGATTGCACATGGTTTATTTGTGTGCTTTTTACGTACTGTATTTGGGGGTGTATTATTATGATGAACTGCCTTTTGAAATTAAAGTATGTCTTCAGCTTTGAACTTCATGCAGCCCATATCAAATACGCGTAACTTCTGTCGGGTTTTTGGAAAACGGGCTGCACTTGAACACTCATGGCGACGGCTCTCTGGAGAATACTGTAACAGAAACTGGTCTTTGTCTTTATTTAATATGAAAAGGCTAAATTGATACATTTTTGCAACCTCTTCCTTCAGTCTCAAGGCCAAGTTACAATAGCCCACTGTGGTATCTTTTTTAAACGAAACACCTGCAAGTCGACACATTACTGAAGCGCATGCGCATTACAATTCATGAATATCTGCCATCTGGCGGACACGTGAAGAATTGCAACCTATTAAATCCGAACCATTCTCAATAAACGCATCAACCGCGCGTCAACCGCGCATGACCCGCGCATGACCCGTGGCTGAGAATGCAAAATGAATACGGCATGCTCCAGGTGAAGTGCGTCGCATTCCAGGAAAAAGCCAGGGAAAAACCGGTGATGTGTTACACACAGATCAGCCGCAGAAGTATATACAGAGAGAGACTGAGCTATCTGTCACCTGTATATACAGAGAGAGACTGAGCTATCACTTGTATATACAGAGAGAGAGAGGAGAGAACAGGTGTTTACTCTGAGATGTTTCACCTGTAGAAATGATCCCCCCACTACTGTAGGTGGGGCATTAATTTAGTCTCATTACTATTTAGTGCGGAGTTGTGCACGTACCTGTGTATCCCCCGCTGGCCACTGGATGGCGGTGGTGTTCACCATGAATATGTGTCCCGGTCTGGCAATAGCATCGTAACTCCCGATCTTTATGTGCTGGATGGTTCCCTGTGAACTCATTTGCCAGTTGACGATGTCGTACAGAGCTGGGATGTCCCCGTTAGAGTCGAAATACACGTCTTTGTCTTCTTTAGTCCGGAAATGGACGGACTTCATAGCGTGCAGAACCTAAGAGGAAGTTAATAGGATTAGAGGAGCCTCCCTGTGATGGGATAAAAGGTCATCTTATAAATATTATTCCTATAAGTTAATAATGTTTCCAAAGCGTGTGATTCTCTAATGTAATATATGGGCATCATCTGTATAGGATTACACTGCTAGAGAAACCCTGTTATCCCATCAGAGGAAAGCCCTGTTAAACGTTTCACCTAATAGGTATCTCATTTGTGAGACATCCTATTATCCCATATTGACAAATACAGCTGATGTTACTAACATATATATATGCCCTGCATCTTATCCCATTAGCGTGAGCAGATGCTGATCCTATTAATATCTCAAAGTAAGATCGAATACTACAAACATCAAAGAGCAGATGGGTGAAGATACCTCCCATGGTTGAAAAGTCAACATTTCAGAGCATCTCCCATTTAAGTTGGGGCAGTCCTTTTTCCTATGAGTTAGGATGTCCTGCAGAGCCCAGGTCAATGTGTAAACTGCAATGTAGACACTGAACGTCACCCCCAGAACATTGAAACTGCTGAAGGTACTTCCAAGAGACTCCTGACCAGTACAGAGTCTTGTGCCATTGGGCAACAGGGTCCCCGGGCTCTTCCACTTGCAGCCAAAGTTCTGCTCCCAAAACTCCATCATAAAGTTGTCATCTGGATTATTTTGGGGGTGGCCAGCATTGAGGAACTCTCTGAACCCAGGAATATGCCCACTGTGTAGGGCAAATCCAATGGTGCCCCGTAGGACACCCCAGTATCGCTCCTTGGAGAGCAGGGCTGAAGATGACCATGATTCACTTGCCACCCAGATCTTCCCCGTGACGTTGCGCCGCAAGAGCTCTTCTACCACCGGGAGAAAACTTAAGTCACTGGAGAAGACAACTACAACATTGGCATTTGATTCTGCGATGACTCTCGAGAGGTGGAGGGCATTGCGGTCGGGCCGGCTTAGCAATATGGACTCAATGAATGCCACACAGGCCCCAGCTCTCAGTATCTCCATCTTGGTGGCCAAGATACCCTCCTGACCATAGTCATTGTCCAGAGCCAACAGCCCAACCCATGTCCAGTTGAAGTAGGACACCAGCTGTGCCAGCCCTTGGGACTGGAAGACGTCGCTTGGGACAGTCCTGAAAAAGGAAGGGAACTGTGTACGGTCGCTCAGGAGGGAGCTGGTTGCGAAGTAGCTGATCTGAAAATAGATGGAGAGGAGAAGAAGGTGTAGAAGAAGGTGTAGTACGGAACCGGGCATCTATAGGCTGGTACAGTAATACAATATTACACAAGGAAGCGCAAACGGACTGTTGATAAGTGCTCCTCAGTGCTGCCTTAACAAACGGTCTCAAAAACCATATACAGAAGTGATTTTGAAATATAAAGCACAATTGAGTGAACAATACCATGGCACAGGATTACATAGCCTGACATGTCTAGGGCTGTTACAGAGCATACAGACCCTTACACCTCTAGGGCTAGCACAGTATATTCAGAGCTGGAAGCTGGACAAGGAAATTCACAGTCTGGCATCTTTAGAACTGATTCAGCGTATACAGAGCCTGGCACCTCCACGGCTGATACAGGGGGGAACAGAGCCTGGCACCTCTAGGGCTGGTACAGGAAATATAGCCTGGAATCTCCAGAACTGGTAAAGTGGATACAGGGGATCTTACAGGGGATACATAGATTGGCACCTCTAGGGCTGGTATAGGGGATAAAGTGCCTGGTGTCTCTAAGGCTGGTAAAGGGGATACAGAGTCAATTTAACACAACATAATAATATAATCTCATATATACAAATTTACACTTCTATAAAATGTCATATAAACTCTAGGACTAGTAGATGATACACACAGACTGTATATATGTCATGTAACCTCTAGGATTAGCACAGCATGCAGACATACACGCAGACTGTAAATATATTGTCATATAACCTTTAGGACTAGTATAGGATGCAGATACACACACATACTGTACATATGTTGTGCAACCTCTAGGGCTAGTATTTATTTACATGTAACATCTAGGACTAGTACAAGACACACACATATTGTTCTAAGATCAATTATATATACATATATATATAGATATATATAAATATATAAAAAAGAGTAAAAGACAGCGCCTTTTTCAGACAACACCCAAATTGCTGCAACCCTGATCCAACAAAGCAAGATGACACACCCAGCACAGATGCCTAATAGCAATGTGAAGTATAAAAATACTGGTGGTTAGGAACAGGTGGTAATATAATACCTCATGTATAAATAAAAATAATGCCAAAAAGAATATTAAAAAATGGTGAAAAAGTGTGTGTGTGTGACAAAAAATATGTTAAAAGTGAAAAAAAAAAAAAGGGTAAAACAGTTGTATAATCACAAAAAACAATGTGATGACATATGGAACAAGAAAAAATCAAAAATATAAAAATAAAGAAAAAAATGAATTGTATATAAAAATATGAAAAATTGAATGAACACCATAAATTATAAATAAATCAATACTTAAGTCCATATGCGTCCATTTGTATGACAAATAGAAGGTCCGGGCAGTTTCTTCTTGGGCTCACCAACCTCCCAACGAACCTAATAGAAAAGATAAAGAAAAAGCGTCCGATCCTTGTATAAAATCAGATATATAAGGTTTAATAATCCATGGACAGACAAATGCACACTCACACTTTGTCAATAAAATAAAGGCATGTAATGGGACCAGCCCATGCACCAGATGGACGTGAGAATTCACAGCCGTCCTCCGCGTTTCATCACTTGGCATAGGAACTACGGTGGTCGAGCAGTCCAGACGCCAGAGTGAGGACGTCAGTGAAGGATTTCCCTGGTCCCTGAGCTGTGAGAGGCAAATGGCGGCCACACTGAACAGAGGTGTTCCGGTTTGAAAGGAAAAAGCCCCTTTCAGTGACTACAGCAGCAGCAACATCTATTTGCAGTTACTTCCACCGCATTCAAACGGAGGACGGCTGTGAATTCTCACATTTGTCTATCCATGGATTATTAAACCTTATATATCTGATTTTATACAAGGATTGGGCGCTTTTTCTTTATCTTTTATATATAAATATATATAATATATATATAATATATATATATATATATGCAGTGCTCGACAAATAATGATAACAAGTCGCCCGTTGCGAGTGGATTTAGGCAGCTGGCGACCCGTGCTGCAGCTCAATGAATTCCCCTGCTCGTGCCAATTTTTTTTTTTTTTTAAATAAATAAATAAATAATCCCCCTCCCTGATTGGGTTAAAAAAAAAGTTAAAAAAAATGGCGGCAAATCCTGTGGTCTGGTCCCGGCGCGCGTGCACAGGGCAAGCAGAGTGTCCTGCCATTTGCGCTGCCTGTTCCCCCCAGCAACCCAGAATCCCCCGCACCCTCACCCCCCCCCCCCCCGCTCCCCACGTGGGACGGAGGGGGAAGCCCAAAACAAGCGCCACGCGCAATCTAGCCCCCTCCGCTCCCTCCCCCCTCCGCTCCCTACGTGGGACGGAGGGGGAAGCCCAAAGCAAGCCCCGCGCGCAACGCACGTGGAACGGAGGGGGAAGCGCCAACCCAGCTTCCCCCGTGCGCGCCTCCTGCGCATGATCTCCCCCTAATCATCTGCCCCCGATCCCCGCTTGGTGTTCGGGGAGCGTGCTTCGGGGGGGGAGGGGCCTGCTGCCGTGCGGAGGGGCCTGCTGCCTTAAGGAGGGGCCTACTGCCGTGCGGAGGGGCCTGCTGCCTTAAGGAGGGGCCTACTGCCGTGCGGAGGGGCCTGCTGCCTTAAGGAGGGGCCTGCTGCCGTGCGGAGGGGCCTGCTGCCTTAAGGAGGGACCTGCTGCCGTGCGGAGGGGCCTGCTGCCTTAAGGAGGGGCCTGCTGCCGTGCGGAGGGGCCTGCTGCCGCGTGCGACCCGGTGAGTGTGTATGTGTGTGTGTGTGAGTGCCAGAGTGAGTGTCTGTGTCTGTCTGTGAGTGAGTGTCTGTGAGTGAGTGTCTGTGAGTGAGTGTCTGTGAGTGAGTGTGTCTGTGTGTGTGCCTGTGCCTGTGTGTCTGTGTGTGTGTGTGTCTGTGTGTGTGTGTGTGTGTCAGAGCGAGTGTGTGTCTCTGAGTGTTCTGAGTGAGTGTGTCTCTGAGTGTGTCTCTGCATGAGTGTCTCTGCGTGAGTGAGTGTGCCTGTGTGTGTGTGCCTGTGTGTGTGTGTCTGTGTGTGTCTGTGTGTGTGTGTGTCTGTGTGTGTGTGTGTCAGAGTGAGTGTGTGTCTCTGAGTGTCTGAGTGAGTGTGTCTCTGAGTGAGTGTCTCTGCGTGTGTGTCTCTGCGTGTGTGTCTCTGCGTGTGTGTCTCTGAGTGAGTGTGTCTGAGTGTGCCTGTGTGTGTGCCTGAGTGAGTGTGTGTCTCTGCGTGAGTGTCTCTGCGTGAGTGTGTCTCTGCGTGAGTGTGTCTCTGCGTGAGTGTGTCTCTGCGTGAGTGTGTCTCTGCGTGAGTGTGTCTCTGCGTGAGTGTGTCTCTGCGTGTCTGTGAGTGTGTGTGTCTGTGAGTGAGTGTGTCTGTGTGTGTGCCTGTGTGTGTGTGCCTGTGTGTGTGTGTGTGTGTGTGTGTGTGTGTGTGTGTGTGTGTGTGTGTGTGTGTGTGTGTGTGTCAGAGCGAGTGTGTCAGAGCGAGTGT